>NW_024081029.1:1116020-1159940 GCF_003009895.1 Hyaena hyaena | reverse complement strand
AAATAAGTCTGGCAGAGAAGGACAGCTACCATATGGATGGGCATGGAGGAGGGCACTTGTGGGGATGAGCACTGGGTGTTATATGGAAACCAATTTGAGAATAAACTATTTGTAAAAAAAAATAAAATAAAATAAATAAATGAAAAAAAAAAAGAAAAGAAAAGCAAAAACAGAGACACACTTCACCACAAATAGATCCTCAGTAAAGGAAATTCTGAAGAGTGTAACTCAGACACAAGAAAAAGACTCCTAGATAAAATGCTGAAGAAGATAATAGAAATAAAGAGCAAAATGAAGTGGTAAGCATGTGGATAAATTTAAAAAACATTGACATAAAGTAACAATAGTGATATCCTTTGAGTTAATTAATTCATGACAATACCGTGTAAGACAGGGATAATGTATGTGAGGTTAAGGTGTCCTAAAGACCTTGTATTGTCTAAGAAAAGAATAAAGGTATTGATTAATTTTTGACTTTGATTAATTAAATATTCATGTTGTAATTTCTGGGGAAAGCTCCAAAGGAATAGAAATAGAGCATCCGATTTCCAAAAACAAGGTAGAAATCAATAACAAAAAAGACAGCTAGAAAATATGTTTTTTGAAGTTAGGAAATAAACTTCTGAATTTTGCATTATCCAGGAAGAAATCACAATGGAAGTGAGAAACTGTTGTGAACTACAATAGATTACTACACCAAACCTCTTCCATCTCAGAAGGGCTAGTGGCTCGGCTCATCTTTAGAAGGTAGATCTCTGTGCCACATTAACAATGCGAGGATTCTCCCATGAGAGAGTGGCTGCCATCCCATTTTATTTGACACTTCAAGGTGTGAAGAGTTTTCATTGTTTACTTTCAGTTTAGAGAAGACTCTACAGAAAAGGGAGATGAACATCTGTTTCAATTGGCCATTTGTAGCAAAATTCCCAGTAAGTCATTTTAAACAGCTACAAGTAATAGCAGATTCTGATGCACTATTTCTCCTGTCTTTCCTTTTTTTAGGCTTTTAATTTTTTTTACCATTTAAATAAACCATACAATCCCTGCCTACATAGCCTTTTTCAAGCATAAGACAGCTTCGTTCACAAGCCATCTATATTTCCGAGAATATTTGCTGTTTTGAAAGACCTAAGGATAAAATGCCACTTCTTTTCATTACAGGAATATACTTATAACATTTTTACAAGCACCTTTAAATGAATGTTCAAAAAAACTCTCCCTCACATTAGCTCCGGTAATAAAAACTGGCTGGTTTCTACCTTCTGATTTCTTTTTGACTCTTTCACTCAACTGACGTGAAGCAGTATTTATTGTGGGTTGGAGAAGAGATGTACAGAAAATGGTTATACAATTCTCAAGTTTTACATATAGTGTGTATGTGGGGTGTGTGTGTGTATGTGTGTGTGTGCGTGCGTGTGTGTTGGTCCATTTTGTGTTAAAGGTAGGAAACTTTGAGACAGGGATAGTATTTGAAACAGAAAATTAGTTTAACAATAACAAAAGAAGACAAAAACAATCTCCCACTAATTTTAGTCTCGAATGTGTGGACAAAGCTGGGGAATATATTTTACTTTCTTGAATGTGTATGAGTTAATCTGTATACCAAATAAAGGGCTTTTTGGTCTATTAGCAAAGTGTGGATTAAATACTTTTCAAACGGCAAGTTATTATCCACAATAAGAAAATAATATTTCATTCACATCTCTAAAAATATTTCTGAGAGAGGAGCGCCTGCGTGGCTCAGTCAGTTAACGTCCGACTTAGGCTCAGGACATGATCACAGGGTTAGTGGGTTCAAGCCCCACGTCGGGCTCTGTGCTAACAGCCAGTTCAGAGCCTGGAGCCTGCTTCGGATTCTGTATCTCCCTCTCTCTGATCCTCACCTACTCACGCTCTCTCTCTCTCTCTCTCTCTCTCAGAAATAAGTAAAACATTAAAAATTTTTTTAAAAATATTTCTGAGAGAATTTTAATTCCCAGAAACAACCTACTAAATAATAACATATAAAATTAAATATTTGTGTTAGCTTTCTATTTAAAATAAATAAATAATGTATAAGCGTTTGCTCACCTTATATAACAGCAGTTTATTTTTGGTAAATATATAGTTCACTGATCTTTCATTTGTTTGAAAAGACACCTGTATTAATAAAACAGCTTGTGGGGCGCCTGGGTGGCTCAGGTTGTGACCCATGATTCATGCGTTTGAGCCCCACATTGGGCTCTGTGCTGACAGCTCAGAGCCTGGAGCCCACTTTGTATTCTGTGTCTCCCTCACTCTCTGCCCTTCCCCCGCTCACGCTCTGTCTCTGTCTCTCAAAAATGAATAAACGTTTAAAAATTTAAAAAAAAAATTGTGATAGTAAAAAAAATACTGCATAAATATATTCATATATATATAATATAACTGTATAAAACCACTGCCCTCCAAAACTCCTCATCTTAGAAAAATGTAGTAGAAGATTAAGAGCAGATTGTTTTTAATGAAGAACATGAGGTAAAATTCTGTATCAACAAATTTCAAGCCATCAAATTGGTTCCCAGTGTATCTCACTATTCTTATCCCTCCGTCTATTCTAGTAACTAAGATCAGCCTTTTCATGTTTTGATTTTTTTTTATTAAACACATGGATCAAGTCTGCTAATAAATATGACTACAAATTATTTTGTTTATAGATGTCATCCATAAAAGAAAAGGGCAAAAAGTGATAAATAAGAGTTATTAGGACTTGTACTTTTAATTATATACCAAGATGTTTAACAGGCTTAATTTTTCAGGAAAGATACCAGGTCTCTTTAGATGCCAATCCAACAATTTACTTTCGTACAAAGTATACCTATTGACTACTAACCCAGTAATCTTACTGGGTTAGGAGTCATTATTATCTCTAAAGTTAGGAGACGCTGTTACCATTTGTAGTCATGTAGAATCCAGTGGTCCTCTATAAATGTACAAATTCATTGCAATTAGAGATATAAAGGGGACAGAGTCCAACTGAAAGTATACACGGAAGCTGGGCAGGATCTAATTTAATTACCAGGGTTGGAATTATTCCAAGCCTCCACCTGCCATAAGGAAAGTGCCCTGGGACCTTTAATGACCACAAGTGGTCAGGATCCCAGTTTTACAGCTCATCCAATTAATTGCCAAGCACATCTTCTGCTAGACCATTAAGTGACAGGGCTGGGAAATCTATTCTGCTAATTAAGAACTTGGGGCTTCATGTTAGTTTCCCAGAGGACTTTTCAGGGTATGTGGGTATGTGTACATGGCCTCGTAAACATGCACTTAATAAGAAATACTTCTATCATGGATAGTGAACAAGAGAGACTTCTGCCATTTCTTCTCCACTCAATTACAGTTGGACGATCTCTACAGCCCAAGTCAGACTAGGGTTGAAAAATGCTGGACTCTTGGGCAGTTTCCAGGGGCCACTCCTATTCTGTCTCTTTATTATGGGAAAATGGAGAATACACAAATTGCCTTGCACAGTCCCACCTACCCCCTGGAGGAATTCACCCTTTCTCTTTATAGCAGGTCTTATTTCAGGACCTTAATATACTCTTCGGAATGAAACTCGGGTGTAAAGATTCTCACTTTCTTGTATTCTTACATTACAATGTGACTCTAACTTCCTCAATTTCCTCTTGTCAAAAAAGCAAAATGATACTAGCCATCTCAAAAAGTAAAGTCTGAGGAGTGACCATTGAATATTTTTCCCAAAGTGAAAAATAGGAAAGCCTCTTCAAATAGCCTTGCTCAATGGGTCCCAGGCCAGTTGCATTTGAACCACTTTTGAAATTTATTAAAAATAGAAATTCCCAGGTCCCACTCCAGAACTACTGAATCAGAATGACGAAGGATGGGAGCCAGGTATTTGATTTTTCAACAAGTCCACAAGATCAGTCTGTTTGTTTGAAAACCACTGGACTCTGACTTCCCTTGGAGGCAAAATAACAAAGATCCTTTGTGTGATTCTGAAAAGGAAACCTGTCCATATATCACACACGTACACACAACATCTCTCTCCTGTTTCTCTGCTTATTTTCTTTGGTGCCCCTTGCATTGCTTCTATTTTAAATCCCATCATCTCAGTTATCAAGCTTAATTTCTTTCTTTCCAGGAAGCATTGTGTAAAATTACTTTGGGATCTTATTAAAATTGATGCTAATTAACCTGACCATATTTATTTTCACACCCAGATAATATGAGTAATCCATGAGAGACATTGAACTTTAGACACAAGGGAAGTTAAAATGCCTGTGACGCAAATAGGGGCATTAGAAAAAGATTATTGGACAATTTAAAACTAGCTGAATGCTACTTTTTCCTGTTACTGTAGCTGATGTTCCAACATAATCATTTGGTTTTAATTAGTGGGAAAGGAGATGTTTGAAGACACTGCAGAAATCTGGTACCATAGCAGCCAGAGTGAAATGAAGATGGCCAAAACGTTCCAGTGCAACTGGGATTTTATTCATCTGTAAAATGAGATCGTTGCAGGATAGGATCTCTTGACTCCCTCTCACTCCAAACCACCGGCAGTCCGTGACTGCATAATCCTTGAACAGAGTCCTCAGAAATTCAGCAAGAACATGAATATGTAAAATTAGCAAAGTCATCTGTTACTCTTAGACCTAGATGTGTTAGATGACTTCAATAAAGAAATCCAGGAACTAATTGCCCAGGTGTGCTGAGGACCAAGGGGTTTACTAGGACACAGGACTTCAGTGTTACAACCTGGACAGTTGCAGCCAGAGCAGTAGCCCTCTAAGGCCAGAGGTTGAGTTCACGAGATATAAATAAAAATGTTTTACCTTAGAAATGTAATTAAGCTTTTGGCACACTGAGAGGTGAAGCTGGAGCTCCCCAGATTTGGGGCAGGTGGCTGCAATATGACATTACTTCTAATTTGAGGTATCCCAACCATGATTAGAATAAAAAGTAGCATCTGAGCGAAAAAAGCAAAGCAAAGAAAAGAAAATATTCTTAAGCCTTATCGGAGCCTAAGGCAAAAGGTATGATCTAAATAGTAAGCAACAGAGCATTTGAGAAGGAATGCAGATAAACATCTTTATCAGAGACGGATCTGGGGGCTGTAGTGTATGTAGCACTGATTTATACATAATACTTCAAACTAAAGGACTTGTCAAGAGACACACCATTTTAGAAGGGTCTAGTGCCAAAATAAATAAAAATAAAAATAGTTTAGTGCCTCCTGGTTTTTTGTTTTTGTTTTTGTTTTAGGCTACAAACAAAACAGAAATTGACTTCTCTCAGGAGTAAACATGGACGTTCTTAGCAACTGTACCTAGTTACCTGCTTCCCAGCCTTTCTTTCTGAACCTCAGATATGCCTGTTCCATGGATTTAGGCAACAACGAGGATCCATCCAGAGAACTTACAAAGACGAATTCATTAAAGTAAGGAATTATTTCACTCCAGCTTAAAGTTAACATGAAAGATATCTTGAGATTAAAGATGTAAGCTTGAGGAAAGAGGATCCTGGGAAGATGGTGTAGTAGAAAGTCCCAGGAATCTGTCTCCCCACCCAGACAACAATTACACTGGCAGAATCTGTCTGATGTAACTATGGATACTCTAACTTTGGAACTCTGGATACTATGAAAGGCTTGCAACTTCCAGGGGAAGGCTTGGACTGTAAAATTGTGCTTAGTATCAGTCAATTTCATCTCTTAGCACAGGAGATGAGAGATAAAAAAAAAACTATACAGCATATAGAAAACAAATAGCAAAATAACAGAAGTCCTTCCTTATCAATAATTACTTTGAATATAAACAGACTAAACTTTTCAAAGGAAAGATATTGGCACAATGGAGAAACAACAACAAAACATAATTCAACTATGTGTTGTCTACAAGAAACTTGCTTTTTAAAAATTTTATTTATTTATTTTGAGGTAATGAGTGTGCAAGCAAGGAAGAGGCCGAGAGAGTGAGAGAGAATCCCAGGCAGGTTCCACGCCCTCACCACAGAGGCTGATGCAGGGCTCGAACTCACAAACCTTGAGATCATGATCTGAGCCAAAATCGAGAGTCAAACACCTAACTGACTGAGCCACCCAGGTGCCTCTATAACAAATTCACTTTAGATTCAAAGACACCAACAGGTTGAAAGTGAAAGGCTGGAAAAGGACATTCCATGCAGACAGTAACCAAGAGAGTGGGAGTGACTATACTAAGACAAACTAGACTTTAAGTCAAAAAAGGTTTATCATGGATATATAGTTTCAGTTTTGCAACATGAAAAGAATTCTGCAGATGCATGACGGCAATGTTTACACAACAGTATGAAGGTACTGGGGTGGCCTGGGTGGCTCAGTCGGTTAAGTGTCCGATTTTGGCTCAGGTCGTGATCTCATGGTTGGTGAATTCAAGCCCTGCAGTAGGCTGTCTACTGTCAGCACAGAGCCTGCTTCAGATCCTCTGTCCCGCTCTCCCACTCTCCCTCTCTCAAAAATAAACATTAAAACAACTTTTAAAATAATATGAAAGTTACTTACTATTACTGAACTATACACTTAAAAAATAGTTAAGATGGTGATTTTATTTTTACCACAAATAAAAATTTTATTTTTTTATTTTTACCTCAATAAAAAACATTTTTTAGGAAAAAAATACATATGTTTATGTTTACATAATCTCTTGATTCAGAAAAAGACTTAGCTTTTTAGGAGGTGGTGATTACACTTGCAAAGACAATAAGATAACCTCTATTACAATTTATTAAAACAAGGTAGGTAAAGAAAAGATCCAATAACAGTAGCTCATCCCTAAATCCAAAGGGATTCATTTTAACCCACTTATTCACTGACTTCCCAGCCACATTTAAAACAATTTATCACTCCCTCTTTTTATATGAACAAAACATTAAACTTCTAAATATAAAAGATTCCTAAATCTAATATTGTAATAGTGTCCTGAAGAGGCTTATTGGAGCCTGAGGCAAATGGAAACTCAGCAATCCTGATCTTGTCTTTATTTAAAAATTTGATCTTTTGCTCATAATTGATTTTTGCTTTAACTTGTTTTTTTTTTAATACTGTTAAAATATTATTTATCTTAATTAGGGGTTTTTTTGGCACTTCCTTAAATTTTGTCACCTGAGGCAACTCCCAACCCTGAAAGGACTCTCTTGCTGTCACCCCTGTGATATCCCAGTTCGCTAGTTTTTCTCCTCTCTTTCTGGCCTCTCCTCCATCTTCTTTGTGTCTCTTCCTCTGTCAACTAAAGGTCAACATTCTTTAGGGTTCTTTTTCAAGTGTTCTCGCTTCTCTCTACACATGCCACCTGGGTTATCTCAGTTATTTCCATATTCTATTGATTTCAAACTGTCTCCAGTCACACTATATGGGTAATTTAACCTGAATCGAACCCCCAATCCTCTACCTTTGTGGTCAATTCCTGTTCCCATGATGCATTTCTGGAGGCATACTTCCCACTTGCAGTAAAGTACTTCCTCCTGACAAAATTTAAATCTCTGTGCCCCCCAGAAACCTCTCCCCATGTCCATCATGCCTGCCTCATACCCCAGCGTACAGGAAGGGAGAGAAAGAAACAGATACCCTCCAGGTCCTGCATTTTATCTTTCTCTCCACTTTCCCCTCCAATTGCTGAGCTATGCCCAAATATTTCTGTTCACAACTTCATACACACTGTACTCTCCATCTGGCATATTTCTTTATTTCACTTGCAAACTCCTACTTCAGGTTTCAGCCTACATATCCCTTCCAGGGAGACCTTCTCTGACCTCTAGATTATATTAGGCTCTCCTGCTATATGTACCTATAGGGCACTGTTCCTTCTCTTCCATATCCCCCATTTTGCATTATTGTAACTACTTCTTTCATTTTCTTTTGTTTCTGCTAGACCGCAAGGTCCAGGAGGCAGAGACCATGTCCTTCTTATTCATTATACATATCCAGCTCTAACACAGCAACCAGCATTTATCAGTCACTCAATAAGTAATAATATAAGGGAAGGAGGGCAATCAGTGAGAATCAAACACCATCCAAATAGAACCTGTGCAGTCAATGAGCCATTGAGTCAATGAGCAACAGATACATAGATCACAAAGTCTAGCCACTACTAGGAAGCATCTAAATACAAAGTCCTACTTTCTTCTAATCTTGGACACATATATTTGTTAAAACAAGCAAACAAAACAGGACTCTTTGCTCAAATGCTGTGTGTATAACATGCAGAGCACAGTCCATTCGTTGGCTTGGTTGTCCTGTGGCCTCTGAAATCTTGGCAGACCTCTGCAGGACCATCTGGCCATTAGCATCCCTCCTGAAACTCATTTCTGCTCTTATGTGATCAAATGCTCTGCCCATTGATCTTTCCCAGGATAGAGGGTTTTGCTTGCTGTTTGCTGGCTATTGCATCTCACCAAGAGTAGCACAGAATGGCTTCACACAGCAATAGGAAAGAGATTCAAGTTCTCCAGACCCCAAAAGCTCACTGTGAAGTATGGAACCCTTTCTTAACATAGTTAAGTTCAGAAGGCTATTCTGAAAATATGCTGATCCAAAAGAAAGCTGATCCAAAAGAAATACACATTTACAGTGTGTAAAACTAACACATAATGGTCTTACTGGTCAACGATTTGAAATATGTCCAATTCGATAGGTTACAAAAAAAAAAAAAACCTCAGTTGCCTAACTTTTAGCTCATCCATTGAAAACTGATTGAGTATATATAAAATAAAAGTGAACAATTTCAAGCTAGAAAATGTAGGACTTAGCTCTGGGGACTTCACTGAAGACCGCAAGAGAAAAGAGTCCTTTCTTATCCTGAAAGAACGAAGACTGTCACATGAGCTGAACATGTGCACAAACATCCAGTTTCTTGTAACCAAATAAATAAATAAAGTGCAAAAAAAGAAAATTAGGAACAGGAAATAGAGAACTCCACTAACCTCACTGTGTGTGGTTAAGGCTCCCTATTAGCATAGGGAGAATTGGTCAGAAAACACTCTTAGAGCTTCCCCTGACTATATATCCTTGCAGGTAATAAAGGCTGAGACTTACAAAGCTAATAAAACACACGAACAGATTTGCATCATCTATGAAAAGGCTGTAGCCTTAAATATTATGAAACGGTAAAGCTGACTGTAAGTCCTCTTGAAAGTGTTTGTTTTCCTGTATCACAATAAGCACAAGCCCTATGCAGAACGTGTAATGCCAAAATTAGACACATTTTGCTAAAGACTCCAAGAAAGATCTTGTTCGTGCTGCTCGACACTGCAAAGTCTCCTTACAATAAATGTGACTACTTTTCCAATCCATACTTCCTGGGTCTTTCCCTGCGAGCATCAATATGTGAGCCATGGATGCTTCGACGAAATGGGAAGAGACAGCCTGATAGTACAAGACTGGAGACTCTGACTGCCTCCCAAATTGCAAAAGATAAAACTCCCTTGCAGAAGGACCACTACATTTCATTACTGTGTCCACTCTTGGCTTTTCTTACAATGCCATGTCCTCATAGTTGTCTTCCAATTAGAAATTCATAAGGGAAATCTGTGTTCAGAAAGGTATAATGAGGGACACACTTGAGATTTTATCCCAAGAGGAGAGTTATCAGCCCCTGAGATTTTTTTTTTTTAACAGTCTGGCTGGTGTTTTGGTGCCAGCACCAACTGCTGGTTAAATAATCTAATCAGCCAGGAGGAGGCCTTTTGTTCTCTTGCTTTTGTGACTCCATCTTTGAACATTTAAAGTTGCCAATAATTCTAAATGCAATCTTATCACTTCTCTCTGATCTGTTTCCATGCAAAGGTAAAACTATTGTATCTAGATTAAATTATAATAGGATGCATAAACGACCCACTGTCGTTAAGACCCACAAATAATAGATATTTCCATACAATGGCTTGAAAAGGGAACTTTTTATATCAAGCCACAACAGGAAAAAATGGATCTCCACACTCTTTTATTACCTATATTCATCATCAACGACAATAGCAATGATTTATTGACGATCTACCGGCACCACTACAGGAACTCTAGTAGTTTAAAGTAAAGCGAGGCCTATGTAGTTTATCAACTCAGAACAAGGTCAGACATTTGGTTACAGACACAAAAAGGTTTTTCTGCTCCTAACCATTTATGAGTTAAATTTTTTTTCAGTAAAGATAGGAAAGAGGTTAAAATGCAAAGCCGCTTTTATCTACTTACGACTTTCTGACTTACAATAGGTCAAGCATCGGTGTTCAGGTTTACAGCCAGATGCGGTTATGAAGCAGGTATAGGTATCTGTAAGAAAAAAAAAGTTATTTGATGAATCTTAAATAATATAAAAATTTTCATAATTTTTCATTGAGAGCATAAGAACTCATGATACCTAAATTATAATGTATACAAATCTCTTCTTCATTTCCTCCCTTCTTGACTCTCTTTTAGTTCTATTCTTGGCATTCTGTTTTTAGATTTCTACACTCTTATTGTCTGAGGTAATATGATGTGCAAATTTCCATTAATTGGCAAAATACTGAAAATCAATTATTTCTCCCTTGAAAATAAAGGTAATTTGTCTAAGCAAAACTGCAGGAACTTCTATAAGGCTATCTGCTCCCAATCTCTTACTGAGATTTGAAGTATAGAAATACAAATATTCATTTTAAGATGTTAATCAAAATGAAAAAGTCCCTATAAGAAATGTAGGTGGGGCACCTGGGTGGCTCAGTAGGTTAAGCATCTGACTTTGGCTCTGGTCATGATCTCACTGTTGGTGAGTTTGAGTCCTGCATCAGGTGAGCTAGCACCCTGCTTTGGGCGAGCCTCTCTCTCTCTCTGCCCCTCACTTACTTGCACCCTCTCTCTCAAAAAAAAAGATAGAAATTTAGGAAAAATGAAATGCTATTGAAATATATAAAAATAAAATCTATTGATTTCATTAATCATAAGAACTTGAATTCTCTAAGAAAAACTCATAAAGTGAATCAAAATATAGAAATTGTGTCCAGATAATCCTTATTTAAGAGACTGCCCATTCTTGTTTATATGGCTAAAATATCTTGTATCTTTTTAATGAAAATCATCTCTATATTGCCTTACTAAGTAGTTCTATATATAGCCTACATATAGTCCCCAAAGATTTAATAGTTATTATATAAATGCAGTAAAAAAAAATTCATGCTGGGGTGTCTGGGTGGCTCAGTCAGTTAAGCTTCCAACTCATAATTTTAGTTCAGGTCATGATCTCACAGTTGGTAAATTGGAGCCACGCATTGGGCTCACACTGATGGCATTTAGTCTGCTTAGGATTCTTTCTCTCCCTCTTTCTCTGTCCGTCCTCTCTCTCTCTCAAAAATAAATAAATCAACTTAGAATTTTTTTCATGTTATCTCAGCTATTAATACAGACATTATTATATTTGGAAGAAGAAAGTCTTTGCATGACACATGCAGTTTTCTAATTTTTTAAAATGTTTTAGGGGTGCCTGGGTGGCTTAGTCGGTTAAGCGTCCGACTTTCGCTCAGGTCATGATCTCGCGGTTTGTGGGTTCGAGCCCCGCGTCGGGCTTTGTGCTGACTGCCAGCTCAGAGCCTGGAGCCTGTTTCAGTCTGTCACTCCCTCTCTCTCTCTGACCCTCCCCTGCTCACGCTGTCTCTCTCTCTCCTAGAAATAAATAAAACATTAAAAAAAATTAAAAAAAATAAAATAAATAAAATAAAATGTTTTATTTATTTCTGAGAGAGAGAGACAGCGTAAGCAGGGGAGGGTCAGAAAGAGAGGGAGAGAAAGAATCTGAAGCAGGCTCCAGGTTCTGAGCTGGCTGTCAGCACAGAGCCTGACGCAGGGCTCGAACCTACGAACCATGAGATCATGACCTGAGCTGAAGTCGGACACTTAACCAACTGAGCCACCCAGGTGCTCCAATGCATGCAGTTTTCGAGAACAGGTACAAAACCAGTAGTAGGAACCAAGTCTCAACAGACACATGCAATATTTCCCAAAGCCCACATCTTGTATTTTCTGTCCCTGTTAAAGAACTGAATTTTCAGAATGCCCACAGAATAAAGAGAAGACTAATTCAGACTGCAAGAGGGCCATAACCCATCGCTGGCTGCTTGGAAATTTTGGACAAAACCAACAGCTCCCTCAGCTTATCCCTAGGATTAGTGCATTACTCTTTAAGGTATTTCCACAACGAAGAGCCTTCTTTGTGAATTTTCCTTGTGCTCAGCACCCCTATTTGGCACCACTTCCGTCTGTGTCTCTGGCTACAATCATCATACTCACTGTTTTGTCTTATGAGGGCCATTTGAAATAACCAAACTCTGAATAACCCCCACTAATTATTTGCATCTTTGGAAGATAAAACCACTCTGAAGAGGTTCTCATTCTACCTTTAGCCTTAGCATTTTTCCCAGCAAAGAACAAATCTTTCTCTTAATTAGCATTTGTGTACATTTAGATGAATAACGCCTTCAAGGAGCAATAACACAATACAGGCTGTATGAGACTGAAGGCAGAGTCACAGAAATCCCTCAAGGTACAAAGTTTCCTCCTCAATCTGATGGCCTGACACTACTTTTATTTGCATAGATATATGTTTATTTTCTAATAAGCATTTTCATTTAGAGGTGGGATTAAATTGAAAGTTGAATAGGTGTGTGGAGGCCTCCAACAGATTAAAGTATACCTGTGAAAAGATTATTTTAAATTGTATTTAATGTAGTAGAATTATTGAAGTTACTTTGTAGAATATATTTCAACATGGTATTTATATCCCATTAATTGATAATGCTCTTAGAAGAGGCTAGGATATTGAACAATTCTCTTGAGTTAATACAGAATTCTCAACACATCTGAAAGTCTGTCTTGCCTTTGAAGCAGGAGTTGGGCGATCTTCCATAAATAAACCTAAGGTTATAAGAGCTTTTCAATGACTCCCTCCACATCCGTCTTTGAAAACACACATAAGCATACAGCTCTAGCCAAGAGGCAGAGTAATTATCTATAGACCCCACTATCCAAATGGAGGTATTTGCATTCGAGCCATCTAATAACCATTATTCATAATGAAGATGAACAGAATACTTTGTGCCAAGCACTATACCACAAGCCTTATGCGAATTATTTCACTTAATACCCAAAACAACTCTATAAGCTACCCGTGATTTGAGGTTTAGAGAGCTTTTAGAGGTTTAGAGAGAATTGCCAAACTCACATAACTAGAAAACAGTGGGCTACCATCCAAGCTCACGCTGTTTATCCCAGAGCCCCACGTTCCCATTATCCCACCTACAGCGTCTGGATCAATCTCATATAAACCCTTAGAGCATCTTTACTTTTTGTATTTTTTATACAATCTCTTTACCCAGTGTGGAGCTCAAACTCACAACCCCAAGATTGAGAGTCACATGCTCTACCAACTGAGCCAGCCAGGCGCTCCCCTTGGGGCATCTTTAAATCATCATCTCAGAGCCGTGTCTTTTAATTCAGGTATCAGTTTACTTCCTCCAACACTGGGCCCAAATATGCTAAGAAGTCATATAGACCTAAACCAATAATCAGAATCAGAAGTAATAAAGAAATTTTTAGAGGTAATAAGGAAGAATGGGATAAAAGGGGGCTTCTTCTTCAAAGTAGCCATATGGCCTATCAACTGAGAGATGTATGTATCTAGTTGTGGTATATTCTCAAAGATAATCTCTATAATAGTTAAAACAAATTAATTATATCTAATGTATCAACATGGAAAAACTGTGAAAAATCTAGTTTGAAGATATCAAGCTGGACTTTGTTATTTACTGAATAATATCAAAATTTTAATTTTTTAAAAATGTTTTATGTTTTTATTTATTTCTGAGAGAGAGAGACAGCATGAGCAGGGGAGGGTCAGAGAGAGAGGGAGATACAGAATGTGAAGCAAGCTCCAGGCTCTGAGCTGGCTGTCAGCACAGAGCCCGATGAGGGGATCGAACCCACGAACCATGAGATCATGACCTGAGCCGAAGCTGGACGCTTAACCGACTGAGCCACCCAGGCGCCCCTCAAATTTTTAATTTTTAAACCCATAAAATTATGGGTTTAAACAAAATGCATAAAACATTGATGGGAAGGAGAAAATCTCCTTCAGCAATGCTAACGTCTGGGGGATTTAGGGAGTTATGGGGTAGGAAGAAGTAGGTAGAGGACCTTGACTATTTCTGTAATGTTGTATTTATTTAAAAATATCTGAAGTAAAGATGGCAAAATGTTCACATTCATTAAATGTAGGAGATGGCTACGTGGCATTTGTTGTGTTCATTTCTATAGGTTCCTGAATGTTTGAAATAGTTTCTTATTTCAGCATAATGTTGTGAATGTTTGAAACAATTTCTCATTTTTTTAAAAAAAGAGAAGATGAGAGGATATAGTATCTTGTTGATGGGGGAGCTATACATAAGTAAAATGTTTGAAACTTGAACTACGGCTGGTTGCAAATGTAGGACCTTTGCTGGACTGGCCATGAGACTCAGATCCTAACATCCAAGTTAGGGAGGATAAGAGGATACCACCACCCTTTATCCTTCTATTGGCATATCTGGATTACCAGACTCGAGATCCTCTTGGGAAAATAATTAAATCATGATCACAATTAGGTTTTACAAGTATACAATTATGTCTGATTAACTCAGGGAACCTCAAATAAAGTAAGATATAATGAGACACACCAGAAAATTTACCAAAACGAGCAAGGCGTCTGCTGCAGTAAATTCAGCAAATGGATCTCAGGGTTGGAGGGCAGTGAATTTAAGCGCTGCTGGCAGAACTCTGGGGGACCCGGGCATTCCTGCAGCATGTTCAAGCCCCACACATCACGAATTATTAACATCTGGCTCACCACCTAGAAACTTTGTGGCACAAGACTTCCCACCATTCCCACAACAGATGAAAGAAACGTTTTATTTTTCATTCTCGAGAACCAAACTGGCCAGGATATCAGCGGGGATCCCAAAGGAGAAGGTGTCGATGGCAGCAAAGTCCCAGCTTACCAGGCTCAAAGGCAGCTGCAACATCAGAGTTCCAACTAGATTAGTTCCAGGTGGAAGTCCTGGCTGTAGCAGAAGCCATGCAGTTCCACTCAGATGAAAGCACTGTGTATCTAACTCATTGTGCTTAGCCAAGCCCCTTCCAGAGCCCTCTGTCTTCACTATAATGAGCAGCGAGGAAGTATTCTTTTCCTCACTTTGCAGAAGCACCACTGGCTGAGGTGCCGGAGACCAGGGGCACACCAAGGCAGCGATGGCAGCGTCGTGGCCTGCTGGCACCAATGAGGCCACAGCACCCAGCCTTTCACCGGGCTCTGCAGCTAGACTGCAGCGCCAACAGCAGAGTGCCACTTCTGCAGTTGTGGCAGCCCAGCTTGGAAAGCCCTTGTCGCGCGCTCTAGCCCGGGCTCCCTGTGCACAAATGAACAGCATCTTGTTGGGGAATTTCCACAAGTATGTGGAGGAGGAGAATTCCACGGGAACCCTAATGGGTAGATGGGGTGGAGGGGTGCAGAGCGATGGAAACGTGAATGCTTTTGTGCTCCTGGGGTGAGAGGTGCTGAGACGTCCAAGTCACCCTCACTAGCTGCTGCCAAGGAGAGCAGGTTGAGGAAACATTGTGCCTCAGAGGAAAATCCCATGATAAAATAAAACACAAGTTGGAATTAGGTCATTCTGCCTCCTGTTTGTTTTTGCATCCCTCTAAGATATGGAATCTTCTAAGATGATTTTGGTTAAGAAAAGAAAGAATGGGAACGGGGAGGGAAGGAGGGAAAAACTGCAAATGATCAAATATATCCACTTGTGAATATGTCCTGGTGACAATCTCTTCAATTATACACAGTGAGAAACAGGTATTGCTGGAGGCTGTTTTAAATGGAACTTTTTGGAAAGGCTACAAGTTAGCCTGAAACCTGAGGTATGAGATGAGAGGTGCCGGATCCTCGGAGCAGGAACGACTAAGTATATTAAATCCCGGTGAAGTGAGCAATAGTCGTGACCACACGGACAGACTTTAATCTAAAAACACCCCTCAAGTCACCCCCGAACATCTATAAGCCCACAGCACAAGCAACCCGCAATGTATAAAGCATTTGAATATATAAAGGAAGAAATAACAATCAAATGAGAAAGACAGGAGTGGCGGAGACACCTGAGATCATTCTGATGTGATGTTGAGACCTGTCCAGCAACACGTATGGCCACTCAGAAAGGGAAGATGGTCATCCTCCCACCATGGGCTCTATGTTGAGATGCATGTTAGCCAGTTGGTTTATTGAAAGTGTAGGTACACTTACTTACCCAGCACTTTGCCCATATCAGGAATCATGCTGTCTTCCCTGAGAGATCCCCCTCTGGCTAAATGGTCCCATCTGTTGATGACTGAGAGCGCAGCAAAGGGAGAGAGCAAGCTGACCCCAGTGGGCCCAGCCTCCCCAGAAGGGCATATGGGACACACATGGGTTGTCTCTACCTTCCTGAGTCTTGCACAGGTATAAGCACACAAGCGTCACAGTGAAGGATCACATGGGGGCCAGGAGAGACGCAAGCATGCTGCGTCCTGCTGTCAAGGTAACAACTACCTTCGATTCCTGGCAACAGGATCCTTCCGGACCTGCTGTCAGAGAAACTAAGGGATTAGCCAGACTTCTCCCACTGGGAAGGTCACCGCCATCCAGAGGGCCGATCAATATATTAATCCTCCCAGAGAGGGAGGTGATGTTGGCATCACAGAGGCAGGAGGGCTGATGGTCAGCATTTATATGTGAGAAGGACACAACCCCACAGCCCGCACACCTGACACCCTCTTGCTGATTCCACTGCAGACTTCGAGTGCCCACGGAGGAGCCCACCTCCAGGTAGTGCCATATGATGACTTGTCAGCCTCCTCTCTGTGTAACATGATCCAGATGCAAATCACAGAACTTCCTTTTTGGTGAAATTTGAATCCTATCATCTTAGGATTTGAAGGTTCAGTGATAATTGGAGATCATTCTGACTAGAGGTTTTTCAAAGAAATAACATACCTGCAATTCAAAGCACAAAAAGACAGATCCCTTCCCTTTACGATAGGTATCCTACCACATTGCTTGTGCCTCATGCTTCCCCTGTCTCAACCAAACAAAAGGCTTGCAGTAGGAACGCCTAAAACATTTAACACCCCAAATGCCCCCTCTCCTCCCCAGGAAGGATCTCGTAAGCAATGATGGTCACAATTCTCTCAGCTACCAGACAACAAACACTGCTTTCCTGCTTTTCTGGTTCCCTAAGACGACTGCCAAGACCTCTGAGATTCTCACCCTTGCCATAGAAATACCCTGACGTTGTTGAAAAATAAACACGATGGCACAATTCCACCAAAGTAGGGAATAACTTTTCATGATTTCAGTTTTAAAGTGTAATTCAACCGGGGTGCCTGGGAAGCTCAGTCAGTTGGTTAGGCATCTGACTTTGGCTCAGGTCACGATCTCACAGTTTGGTTCATGAGTTGGAGCCTCGCACCAGGCTCTGTGCTGACAGCTCAGAGCCTGGGGCTTGTTTTGGATCCTGTGTCTCCCTCTCTCTCTCTCCTTGCCCCTCCCCAACTCGTGCTCTGTCCCCTTCTCCCTTGAGAATAAATAAACATTAAAAAAATTATAAATAATTAAAAAATAGAGTGTAATACAATCCCAAAGCAGCAATGCTTTGTTCTTCCAATTTCCAGAGGTTTTCACAAAAATACCCCTCTGAGATTTTACTTGCAGGCTCTTCCTAGCATTCAGACAAGGATCCATGGGAACTGGACAGATCATGAACTGAATGCAGAATGCCTGGATGTGCCCCCAAATTACTCCTCCCCACCAATACGAGGCTGCCTGTAGCTCTTATCCGTGTAGGATGAGTCATTGTTGGGCAGGCTGCATAGGCTGCTCCTGAGGTGGGCTTCTAAAGGCCCTGCAGATTTAGGAGATCCTGAGACAAAGACCTCCCAGCATAGCCAAACCTGGGACGAACACAGTTAAGGCACAAGTTGAGATTCCCCACTACTTTATTTACAATCATGGACATCATTCTGTCAAGAAAAATGACACTTTTTTCTCACAAGGGAAGACAAAACTATCATTAAACAAGGGAAAAGGCATTTAATTAGGCAAGAGCAAAGACTGTGCACGTGTCCATATTTATACACCCCAGGGAGAACTAGAGTGTACTGAGGAAAACCAGAGTCAGAAAGCTCAGAGTCTGAAAAACTCTTCCCTTAGGTGACCTCTCTACTAAGAATCAAGGCTTTTTTATGGGCAGATACACAGAATCAACGAGATGTATGACCTTCATTCCTCTTAACCACAGTTTCCCCAACTGTGAATATCAAGGGACTTTAACTTTTTGAGAATCTGATAAAAGCTATAGATCTCCACTCCCCTACAGAAAAATAAACACAAACACACCCATACACAATTTTGCATGTAATTTGGAAAGGAGAAGATTCACAAACCTTAAAATCCAGATTAAGCACCTCTGAACTAGATGGTTTCTGAGATTTCTTCCAACCATACCATGCGTTTATAGAAGCCCTGGTTAGACTTGACAAGTTTAACACTCATTTTTCTTTACTACCTCCTAACAACTCTCACAAAAGAAGACAAGAGAAAAATAATAGGAGCTGAAGGGATGGTAACAAAAGAACTGGCGGTAGAAAGCACCCAGACAGGTGAAACTGATTTGGCTGAGCAGAGATTTAAGTAGCGCCCAAAAATCATTCAGCTCCCCACCCAGAACACAGCGAAATTGAAGGCTCTAGCACCTGTGAAAGGAAATGTGGGCAGCAGAGTCAATCAAGTTTTACTCTCTTACTCAGGCTCTACCAAAGCCTAGTAACTAATTTTGCATTCTTTTTTTTTTTTAAAGGAGAGTCCCTAAATTGTACAAGTTTATGCCCCACTTAATCTTGAATTTGTCCCTCAGTGTGGCTGAAACAAAAGGATTAACTGAGTCTTTTAGGAAGTTAGAGCTCAAATGCCCTTCCCTAATCCATATAATCAGGGAACTCCTTGACTGAAGACAGATATTGAAAGAGTGTGTCCCAGCTATGGGCAGGGATGAGGGTCAGTTTGAAATCAAGGATATTAAATGAAAATCTACATGCTGAATTGTGGAACCCAGGACCCCTCCCTCCATTCTGCTTCCAGATGCTGACAGTTAATTGTCTTTGCGAGGGGTTGGAGAACTCTTTGAAAAAACTACAGCAGGTGGCATTTCTGAGTTCCCTAAGAGAATAGCTGGGTCATTGTCCAATTATTGTATAGTAAACCCAACCAGAATACAAGCCTGTGAGCTTCCCATCATTTTATCTATAACTCTCTTCTATGTATGAGTGGACGGGGGTGCCTGGGTGGCTCAATCAGTTAAGCAGCTGACTTCGGCTCAGGTCATGATCTCACAGTTCATGGGTTTGAGCCCTGCAGCAGGCTCTGTGCTGACAGTGTGGAGTCTGCTTGGGATTCTCTCTCTCCCTCTCTCTCTGCCCCTACCTGACTCATGCTTTCTCTCTCTCTCCCAAGATAAATAAATAAACTAAAAAAAAAAAAAAAAAAAAGAATCACCAAACATTTAAGGACCATCTCCAACAATCAAAGTCAGGCTAAAATATACAAATGGGGGGAAAAAAATAAAACAAAAAAATTCTGAGGAAATAGTTGATGCAAAGTACAGAATAAAAAAACCTTTTTAACTACAATTAAACTCAGAGAGTTGAGAAACCATTACATTCAAGTTATCTTAGATTTAAAAATTATCAGGGCACCTGGGTGGCTCAGTTGGCTGAGCATCAGACTCTTGATTTCAGCTCAGGTCATGATCTCAGGGTCATGGGATTCAGCCTCATATCGGGCTCTGCACTGAGGATGGAGCCGGCTTGGGATTCTCTCTCTCTCCCTCTGTCCCTCTCCCAGCTCGTGCTCTCTCTCTCTCTTAAAAAAATTTTTTTTAAAGTATCTTAAACACTCACAAAACATGACAGTACCCTGAGAAGTTAAATATAATTGCCAAAATTCTCAAAATACTAAATCCAAGTTTTGGAAGATAAAGTTGAAAAAAAAATCTTTGAGTAAGCAGAACAAATGGATAAAGACAAAATTGGACAGAGTAAAAGTAAGTGTGGTAGGAAAGTTCTAAGATGATCCTTAAGGTTCCCACCGCCTAGTAGACAGGCCCTGTACAACCCCCCACCCTGAGTGAGTAGAACATCTGAATGTGATGCCAATTTCCCCACTCCTTGCCTGTCTTTTTGATTACACGTATCTTAGTAGGTGTGAAGTATTACCTCAGCAGATTTTTCCTTTGCATTTCCCCGATAGCTAATGACATTATGCATCTTTTTAGGTGCTTATTAGCCATTCACATGCTTTCTTTGGAGAAATGTCTATTCAGATGCATTATCCATTTTTTAAATTCTTTAAGTTCTTTATGTATTCTAAATACAAGTCCCTTATCAGACAAACGATTTGCACAAACTTCCTCTCAATCTGCAGGTTTCTTGTCACTTTTTTAATGGTATCCTTTGACACAGTTGTTTTTCTAAGTTTTTATTTAAAGTCATTGGTTAACATACAGTGTAATATTAGTTCAGGTGTACAATACAGTGATTCAACACTTCCATACAACACCTGGTGCTCATCACAAGTGCACTCCTTAATCCCCATCACCTGTTTAACAAAACCCATTCCCCACCCACCTCCCCTCTGGTAGCCATCAGTTTGTTCTCTATAGTTAAGAGTCTGTTTCTTGGTTTGCCTCTGTTTTTTACCCTATTATCATTTGTTTTGTTTCTTAAATTCCACATATGAGTGAAATCATGTAGTATTTGTCTTTCTGTCTCTAACTGACTTATTTCACTTAGCATAATAGTCTCTAGCTTCATCCACATCATTGTAAATGGCAAAATTTTCATTTTTTTATGGCTGAGCAATATTCCATTGTGTGTGTGTGTGTGTGTGTGTGTGTGTGTGTGTGTGTATACCACCTCTTCTTTATCCATTCATCAGTCAATGGATACTTGGGCTGTTTTCATAATTTGGCTATTGCAAATAATCCTGCTACAAACATCAAGGTGCATGTATCTCTTTGAATTAGCATTTTTGTATTCTTTGGGTAAATACCTACTAGTGCAATTGCTGGATTATACGGTAGTTCTATTTTTAACTTTTTGAGGAATGTCCATACTGTTTTCCAGAGTGGCTGCACCAGTTTATGTTCCTACCAACAGTGCAAGAGGGTTCCCTTTTCTCCACATCCTCACCAACACCTGTTGTTCCTTGTGCTGTTAATTTTAGCCATTCTGACAGGTGTGAGATGATAGCTCATTGTAGTTTTGATTCGTACTTCCCTGATGATGAGTGATATTGAGCATCTTTTCATGTGTCTGTTGGCCATTTATAAGTCTTTAGTAAAATGTCTATTCATCTCTTCTACCCATTTTTAATTGGATTATTTGTTTTTCGGGTGCTGAGTTTTATAAGTTCTTTATATATTTTGGATACTAACCCTTTATCAGATATGTCATTTGCAAATATCTTCTCCCATTCCATTTTTAATTTTGATGATGTCCAGTGTATCTATTTTTTCTTGACACGGAAGATATTTTCCTTGAGCCCTTCCTAGATTCCATTACCTGATGCTCCTGTCAGACAAACCCTTTCTAGCTTGAATTGATAATTCTCTTCTGGGGTGAACTCTACCACTTCCCCATTACCTTGTGTGGATTTCTAAGAAATTCATTATACTTACTGATTGATATACTTCTCTTCCTAAGTAGGATGTAAGCAACTTGAGGGGAGGGCCCTATTATTCATTCAGCTTTGTATTCTTAAATACAAAAACAAACAACAAACAAACAAAAATCCTGGCATATAGTGGGCATTCAGGTAATATCTGATAATCAAAAATGAAAAAATAAGTGAATAAATGAATGTTAACTGCACGTTCCAAGATGGCCTGGTGTATTTTGAGGGCCCACAATGTGTTGGTTAACTTTCAGAACCCCTTTATAGGACCACAGTATTCCTATATCCAAATCTTTTCTCATGCTATCTTTTCTACATAGAGTACATCCTTTTTTTTCTTATAGTGTCTCTAGTTTCTTATAGAATCTTATCTTTTCTTATCAAGATTTTCCAAATAATGGGGTGAAAAGAAGTCCTAGTCTATCTGAACATGCATTTTCCTGAGACTTTTACTTGGTTAACATAAATATATTTGTACTGATTTTTCTAAATAATGTATATTTAGCCATTAAGCATATTTGCAGGATAGTAATTATTTTGTCTGTTATTGGTTAGAAAACTCTTAATTATTTATTTTTTTGGAAGAAACCAATGGAATGCAGTAGGAGAAAAAAAAATAAAAGGAGCATGATCCTTAGCAAATCTTGCTTTCAAATTCTTAGGCATCATTAAGCTGAACAGAAAATACCAAAACTGTCTGCTACAAAGTCCTTTTTTTCCTTATTTACTTTCCCCCCCATAACCAAACTTTATCAACCAAAACATTGATCCTCTTTAACTCAGGGAAAGTATAAAAACAAACACAGTCAAAATAGTTCCAGCAGGTAGCTTGCTCATTAGGATGGATAATGGAAAGTTTAGTATAAATCTTATTGTTTTAAACATTTTTTAACATTTATTCATATTTTGGGAGACAGAGGGAGGTAGAGCACAAGCAGAAAAGGGGCAGAGACAGAGGGAGACACAGAATCTAAAGCAGGCTCCAAGCTCTGAGCTGTCAGTAGAGAGCTCAACTGAGGATCAAACTCATGAACTACAACATCATGACCTGAGCCAAAGTCAACCCTTAACCGACTATGACACCCCAGTGTCCTGAATACATATCTTATTTTGATCTTTATCTTTATCTATCTAACAGAGTGTGGGGAGTAGAAGAAGATAGAAACCAAAATTAAAAGTATATATACTGAAAAGTCCAGGACCAAGTTTCATTAACCAACTTCATACAGAACTTTCACCGTACCCTATTGCATTTAATTTTTTTTGAAGTTTGCTTTTATAAAACATTTTATAAAAATAAATAACTACTGGGGTCCCTGGCTGGCTCAGTTGGTGGAGCATGCAACTCTTCTTTTTTTTTTAAATTCTTTTTAACATTTTTAAAATTTATTTCTGAGAGAGTGAGACACAGCGTGAGCAGGGGAGGGCCAGAGAGAGAGGGAGATACAGAATCCGAAACAGGCTCCAGGCTCTGAGCTATCTGTCAGCACAGAGCCTGATGCGGGGCCCAAACCCGCAAACTGTGAGTTCATGACCTGAGCCAAAGTCGGCTGCCCAACCAACTGAGCCACCCAGGCGCCCCTGCAACTCTCAATCTCAGGGTTGTGAGCTTGAGCCCCACGCTAGGTGTAGGTGTAGAGATTATTTAAAAATAAAGTCTTTAAAATAAATAAATATAAATATAAATAACTACTAATACTAAATGACAAATGTATTCCTATGTGCCATAGAAGAGTTAAGTATATTACAGGAAAAAAACCCCTATATATTGAAGTGCCAGGAGAAAAGCAGATTCTTTTGTCCATTCAAACAATATTTGTCACACATCTGCTCCATTTTCTAGATACCATTCTTTGCACTGAGAACACAGAGGCAAACAAAACAAGCCCCTGCCCTCCTGGAGTTTACATTTTAGTCAAAGAAGACAGACTATAAACAAATATATGATTTGACAGGTGGGATAGAAACAATTAGCAAACATGAAGCAGGTTAAAGGGAATCATGGGGAACAAACAAGAGGGGATGCTAGTATATAGGTTAGTCAGATAATGTCTGTTTAACATGATGACTTTTTTTAGCTTATTTATTTATTCTGAGAGAGAGAGAGGGGAGCACACAGGGGAGGGGCAGAGAGAGGGAGAGAGAGTCCAAAGCAGGCTTTGCACTGTCAGTGGGGAGACTCTCACTGGGCTTGAACTCACAAGACACAGGATCATTACCTGAGCTGAAACCCAGAGTCTGCTACTCAACCAACTGAGCCACCCAGGCACCTCTAATATGATAGTATTTGAGCAGAGACCTGAGGAACTGCTGGAGACAGCCAAAAATAGATCTGGGGGAAAGTACCCTAAGCAAAGGCAATCAGCAAGGGCAAGGTTTCTGGAACAAGAGTGTACTTGATGGATTCAAGGAACAGCTGAGGCCAGTCAGCTGTGAAGTGAGCAAGGAGGAAAGTAGTAAGAAGTAAAGTTGGGGATCATGAAGTACCTTATGGAGCACAGTAGTCTTTGTTTCTGTCTCTGATTGAAATGAGAGACAGAAAATGAGATTACCCTTCCTCTACCCCACTGCAAAAGTCAGCCCTTTATTTCTATCTGGGATCAAGGGGAAGGATGGAAAGGAATACATTACAGGAATCACAATGCCGAGGAGGGAGCAGACTACTGCTAATGAACAACAGACTGCTTTGAAATCTACTTCAAGATCATAACATGTGGCTCTTGCAATTTTTTAAATCTGAAAACATTGTTAAATAGCAGGGTGACATTCGTGATTTCCTTCAGTCTAAATGCAGTAACCTTCTATTTTCCCATCAGGTGAAATAGAAATGCTAGTCTAAATTCAGCCTAATCATGGTGCTAATAATAGCACAAATGTGAAAAGCATCTCTGAGCTAGAGATGCCCAATTTTTGCTTCTGAATTGAGCCTTGTTACATGTCCTCCAGGTTCAGGTTAATCCCTGTCCTGTTGTGAGCAAATTTTAAGGAAAGGCACTGACACTAACTGTGAGCTGGAACTCAGAACAAACAACCACCAAGCACTAGCCAGGCAAATATGCCAATACATAACAACCTCATCTTTCACTATAAAAATTTGCTGTATTTTTAGCAATCACTTCTGAGAAATTCATTTTCCCACATTGAAGCTACTAGAACAGTTTTCCAACAGAATTTGCACAAAATTTCACCAGCTAATTTATTTAGTTTGAATTTATTATTCAATTTTTAATATAAGTTATTAAAAATTGGCTTACATACAACACCCAGTGCTCATCCCAACAAGTTCAGCTAATTTCTCATAACCTTTTTCTTTTCCTCCCTTCCTCTCTCCCTCCTTCCCTCCCTCCCTCCCTCCCTTCCTTCCTTCCTTCTTTCTCTTCCTCTCTCCCTCCCTTCCTCTTAATAATCATAGTACCCTGGCCCTAAATGGTCTCTTTTAGACATGAAGTCTCTCATTGCTTTAGTGAAAGAAAGACAAAGATCTTTTACCATGTTTAATTTTAATGGTAAATTAGGTACAAAAGAACATCTGTTCTGAGCAATATTAAGATTGCACTGTGCATGTACCCCAATGTTCATAGCAGCACTCTCCACAATAGCTAAAACATGGAAAGAGCCTAAGTGTCCATCAACAGACGAATGGATCAAGAAGATGTGGTTTATCTATACCATGGAATACTACATGGCAATGAGAAACAATGAAATCTGGCCATGTGTAGCAACATGGATGGACCTTGAGGGTGTTATGCTGAGCGAAATAAGTCAGGCAGAGAAGGACAAATACCATATGTTTGCACGTATAGGAGGATTAGGAGGAACTTGACGGAGGACCAAGGGGGAGAAGAAGGGCGGAAATGGTGGGGGAAAGGGAGAGAGGCAAACCATGAGAGACTCTTGAATGCTGACAAAAACTGAGGACTGATGGATGTGGGGGGGAGGGGGGATGGGCAT
Organism: Hyaena hyaena; assembly: GCF_003009895.1. NCBI lineage: Eukaryota > Metazoa > Chordata > Mammalia > Carnivora > Hyaenidae > Hyaena > Hyaena hyaena. The sequence continues at coordinate 1,134,222 of NW_024081029.1, read as the reverse complement.
GGAGGAGGACACTTGTGGGGATGAGCACTGAGTGTTATGTGGAAACTAATTTGACAATAAACTATTTGTAAAAAAAAAAAATAAACAGATTGCACTGTGCAGCTCAAGTCTTCCTGGTGAATTCACTTTCTAGTGAAATACTTTTGTGGTCATTGCCACAAACAGATGAAGAATATTTTGTCCTTCAAAATGGATGCCAGTCAGGGAGCTACATGGGAATTCCTGCTGCCTCAACTCTCAGCCTATCTTCTTTAGAATTTCTACCACCTGGTCCTTATCTTCCCAGACTCACTGGGATATGAAGACTCTGATTTACTGTTCACCATTATTGAGAAAAAAACAATGTAACAAATTTAAAATGTGATGATGTCACAAAACATTTTTAAATTCCATCTGGTTCTCTTGGCCTCAGCAATCTGACAACAAAATGAAATAAAAGGCACCAAATTGGCAAAGAAGTAAAACTTTCACTTTTCGCAGACATGATACTCTTTATGAAAAACCCAAGACTCCACTAAAAACTGCTATAACTGATACATGAATTCAGCAAAGTCACAGGATAGAAAATCAATGCACAGAATTAGGTTGCATTTCTATACACCAATAATGAAGCAACAAAAAGAAATTGATCCCATTTGCAATTGGACCAAGAACCATAAAATACCTAGGAATAAACCCAACCAAGAAAGTAAAAGATCTATACACAGAAAAGCATAGAAAGCCTCAATGAAAGAAATTGAAAAAGACACACAGAAATGGAAAAACATCCCATGCTCATAGATTAGAAGAACAAATATTCTTAAAATGTCAATACTATCCAAAGCAATCTATAGATTCAATGCAATCCCAATCAAAATAGCACCAGTATTCTTCACAGAGCTAGAACAAATGATCCTAAAATTTGTATGGAACCACTAAAGATCCCGAATAGCCAAAGTAATGTTGAAAAAGAAAATCAAAGCTAGAGATATAACAATTCCAGACTTCAAGCTGTATTACAAAGCTATAACCATCAAGACAATTTGGTACCAGCACAAAAACAGACACACAGATCTATGGAACAGAATAGAGAACCCAGAAATGGACCCACAAATGTATGGCCAACTAATATTTGACAAAGCAGGAAAGAATATCCAATGAGAAAAAGACAGTCTCTTCAGCAAATGGTCCTGGGAAAACTGGAGAGCAACATGCAAAAGAATGAAACTGGACCACTTTCTTACAATATACATAAAAATAAATTCAAAATGGATGAAGGACCCAAATGTGAAACAGAAAATCATCAAAATCTTACAGAAGAAAACAGGCAGCAACCTCTTCGACCTCGGCTGCAGCAACTTCTTACTTGACATGTTTCCAAAGGCAAGGGAAACAAGAAAAATGACCTATTGGCACCTCATCAAGATAAAAAGCTTCTGCACTGCAAAGGAAACAATCAACAAAACTATAAGGCAATTGATGGAATGGGAGAAGATATTTGCAAATGACATATCAGAAAATGCATTAGTATCCAAAATCTATAAGGAACTTACCAAACTCAACACCCAAAAAACAAACAATCCAATGAAAAAATGGGTAGAAAACATGAATAGATACTTTTCCAAAGAAGACATCCAGATGGCAAACAGACACACGAAAAGATGCTCAACATCACTCATCATCAAGGAAATACAAATCAAAACCACACTGAGATACCACCTCACACCGGTCAGAGTGGCTAAAGTGAACAACTCAGGAAACAACAGATGTTGGTGAGGATGTGGAGAAAGGGGAACCCTCCTGCACTGTTGGTGGGAATGCCAACTGGTGCAGTCACTCTGGAAAACAGTGTGGAGGTTCCTCAAAAAATTAAAAATAGAATTACCCTACAACCCAGCAATAGCATTACTAGAAATTTATCCAGAGAATACAGGGGTGCTGATTTGTAGGGGCACACAAGCCCCCATGTTTATAGCACTACTATCAACAATAGCCAAAGTGTGGAAAGTGTCTAAATGTCCATCAACTGATGAATGGATAAAGAGGATGGGTAATGGGCATTGAGGAGGGCACTTGTGATGAGCACTGGATGTTGTACATAAGTGAATCACGGGAACCTGTTCCTGAAGCCAAGACTACACTGTATGTTAGCAAACTCGACAATAAATTATTTTTAAAAAATTCCACCTAGTTCTTTAGGTAACAAATTCCTATTCTATATTGTCATCTACTTGGAGACAAGCAAATCTCTCTGATAGCACCTCTCCTGGACTTTCTATATAGTATTTGTTCAGCATTATTATGTTCCAGGTATTGTTCTAGGCGCTGAAGATAGAGCAGTAAACAAACAAACCAAAAAAAGGTAAAAATCCCTGCTATTGTTTCCAGTGGAGGGAAATGTACATTATAAAAGTAAATAAGTGAAATACATAGCTCAGTTAATAGTGATAATGGAGAAAAATAAGTCAGGAAAAGAAAATAAGAAGAACCTGGGGAAGAGAAGGTGCAATTTTAAATAGGTGGTCAGGGAAGCTATCACTGAAAAGATTCATTTGAACAAACTGAAAGATACATATAAGATACCTTTTCAGGAAGTATTTTGACTTCACCTCATTTCTTCTCTAAAGACATATTCTTTGTGGTGGTTTTAAGGAAACATTTTATAGCTTATGGATTGCTTTACATAAATTCAAATATGCTAGCTCAAAGATGACCACTATCACCATTACTATCCAACACTGTTTTAGAGGAGATAGTAGCCAATGAAATTGGTCATTAGAAATTAGGTAGAAACATCGCAAATGAGGAGGTAAATATCACAATTTGTAGATTAGCTGTCAATTGCTTCAACTTAAAGGCAGGGGGTGGAGAACCAATTAGAACCAAAAGAGAACTTGGCAATGTGAACAGTTAGAAAATTAATATACAGACTTTAGTTGCCTTCATATGTATTAATACAAACAACAAGCAGTCTAAAAATACAAAGGAAGGTAAAACCCCATTTACAAAAAGAAACAAAATACTTGGGAATAAATTTGGCAAAAAATGTGCAAGAACTATGAAGGAAATTTTGAAAACATCACTAAAGAAACAACCATGAGCACATGAAAATGAATATCAAATTCATGATTAGGAAGATTCAACATCATTAAGATAGCAATTCTCCCTAGCTTAGATATATAGATTTAATATAATCCCAATGAAAATACCATCAGAACTTTTGTTGGAAAAACAGCTACATACATTTAAAGTGCCAAAAGGCTTTAGAAATATTTTTATATCTAAAAATATAAAATTAATAATAAAAGGAGAACAAGTCTACTTTATCTAATTTTATTTTGAAACTTAACCAATTAAAATAGTGTGGTGTCACTGAATGAGTGACAGATAAATGAAACAAATGGAAGGTCTAGAAATAGCCATAAATATATTAGGGAAGTGAGTATAAAGGTAGTATTGCACATCACTGGGAGAAAAAATGGATTATTAAGTAAATGGTTTTGGAACAACTAGGTTAGTTATCTATTAAAAAATGCATGTCATATCCTTTATACTAAAATAAACCTTTGGTATGTAAAAGTTTTAAACTTAAAAAAAAGCACTAGAGGGACACCTGGGTGGCTCAGTTGGTTAAACATCTGACTTAGGTTCAGGTCATGATCTTGCAGTTTGTGGGCTTGGGCCCAGCGTTGGGCTCTGTGCTGACGGCTTGAAGCCTGGAGCCTGCTTTGCATTCTGTGTCTTCCCCTTTCTCTGCTCCTCCCCCATTCACTCTCTCTCTCTCTCTCTCTCTCTCTCTCTCTCTCAAAAATAAATAAACATTTTAAAAAAAAGCACTAGAAACAAGAAAGAATTTTTCAATAGAGTAGGTAGGGTCTTACTAACTGTAACACAAAATGTGGAAATCATTAAAAACTGATAAATTCAAAGATATAAAAATTTAAAATTTATGCATGGCAAAAACACTTTTGCAAAATTGAAAAGAATACACACACAACAGATTTTCAAGAAGTATAGAAAGAAACATCCATACATTGCTGATGGAAGTATAAACTGGTACCAACTCTACTGAGAGCAATTTGGTTCTATTAAATTTTAAGTACATGTATCTTCAACTCAGAAATTTCTTCTAGGATTGTATCTTACTTGATGCATGTGAGAAAATGTATGTCCAAAGATACTTATGAGGTATTATTTAAAATATCAAAATATTGGAACAATTGGGATATATCTCTGTAATGGAATTGTATGCAATCCTTGAAGAATAAGGCAAATCTGTACGTACTGATATGGAATGATCTCCAAGATCATGATTACCTTTCCTTAGCCCAGGAGCAGAGACCCCAAAATCCAATGGATTAAGTGTGAGACAGAAAAAGTATGGATGTATGCTTCTAGTTTTTTGTTCCTAAAGAATAAATATGCCTGAAGTTGCAATCAGGACAAGTGGAGATGGAGAACAGACTTGGATGGAGTCCAGGGCTAGGGGTCCTTTCAAAGTGGGGGTGAGAATTCTTTAGGTCCAGGGACACAGTAACTCAGTGATGAGTTATTCTTGGTGTGGACCCCACACTGATCCTTTGCCTGTGGACATTAACCATCTTACCAACCTGGATACCCTTAAAATATCCCTTGAAGAGAAAGTGAGACTTAATGTGGTGATTTTGGACATCTTATGCAGAGATAGATAGCTAAGGGGAAATTCTGTCCCCCGACCAATATGGAATTGAATGGAACAAGTTGGGAATTTCTGTTTTTAAGAAGCAATGGATACACCAAAACTGTCATATATATCATCCCAAGGAATCTGAACATACTCCCAATTCTCATGATGTCTTCTGTGAAGAGCACTGTTAAAAACAGCTGTCCTGACAAAACTCATTTATAGTGGTGGGAATTGGAATAGTGGTTATCCTTGGAGTAGTAAGGGAGGGCACATCTGAGAGCCTTTCATAGTGCTGAAAATGTTCTCATTTTGATAAGTGGTGGTTAGATGCATATATATACTTTAAAATGTTTGATTAAAACTTGCAAGCTTACTGTATATAAACTGTACCCCAATTTTTAAAAACTAGCCTGGGATATCCTTCTATTCATCCATAACCTACACGGGCCTGGGTTATCCACATTCCTCTTTTTCTCCCATAAAGAATAAAACTCATCTATTCAGCAAAATTTCAATGCCAGGTAGTACAAATGCAAAGTCACAAGGAAAACAGAAACACAAATATATTTAGCTGGCAGAGATCAAAAAAAAGTAAATAGTGAACTGTGGCTTCATCAAACATTTACAGAACAGTACAGACCAGAACAAAGTAGCTGATAATCAAGCTATATGTTAAGATTATATTTGCTTTAGGGCAATTATTTCAAATTTGCTATTGGTTTTAAAGTCTTCATTTAAATCTTACCATTTTGTCAAGAGATTACGATAAATTTTGGTTAACTGTGGTTTAAAAAATGGTGGGTTTTAATAGTTTAAAAAATATTGTTTGACATTTTTTAAAAACACTTTCTCAGCTCTGAGATTTTTGCATTTGCATTGCCCTACAGTCCAGGAAAGCTGCCAAAAACTCCAGTGGGACTAAGAAAATAAAGTTCAATTCCTTTTCACACTAAATTTTCTTTTCTCTGTAGGTATGGAATACTTCTCCACTCTTGGAAGGTGCTGTGATTTGCTCCCTTTAGTTCTGGATCTCTGCTGGTTTCAGTCAAAAACAGAACACTCCCCACTACCCTATTCTCATTCCCCTTACCTCTCAACAGAAGTAAATTTTGGTGGAAGAGTAAAGAGCAAAGTAAAGTCCTAGGCCAAGGGTGGCCCAAGTCAATGACCTCCAGGGCAAACCCACTAAGCTCCCTCCTACCAGAAGCCACACTTTGAGGGGTGTGGGATAAGCAAAGTGACTCAAAACAAACTGCAACAAGAAGGAGGGCTGCGGTAGGAAGGAGGTGCTCATCAAATTCACCCAACAGCACCATTTTGTCCCATCAGCAGTAGTATCTTCTGTAAGGATCTTATGGATTCTGAGCTCGTAGCAAGAGGAGGCCAGGAAATAATCACATATCAAAAAGAACTTGTTAATATTAATAGCAATTACTCCCAACTTTCATCATTTTTCTCTTCTTGGAAAAAAAATGACAAGGAAAATACAGAATTTATTCCAGCCCTGCTAAAATACATTACCTGAAATTGTTTCTATTATTTATGAATCAAAAACTCCTTATCGGTTTTCATATTTTCATTATCTAACCATTTTTGTAAAGACTTTACACCTTTGAATCCTCCAGAATAAGAGAGCTGTGCTATTGTGGAAAGGGAATTGAAACTAGATCCAGAATATCTCATTTGAAAATCATGACTTTGCCACTTAAGAAATATGAAATGGAAGAGAATACCTGGCTGCACAACGCCGCCATAGGGAGAAAAAAGGTTTGTAGCCTGTACCAACCTATACAAATGTAAAGTATGAGACAGGCAGCATTAAGAGGAAAGAAGAGATTCTGGTTCAAATTTCAGTTGTATCACTTTGACCATGTAAGTTCTCTGAACTCAGTTGCCCCATCTGGATTAAATATTAACTTCTAGAAAGGCCCACTCACTTAAGAGACATCCAATAAATGATAGCTATTATTTTTAAGCTTTTTTCGCTTTCCTTTAGTCATTTTTCATTCATTTATTCAACAGTTACTGAGTAATAGGCACTGTGCTAGGGTATAATGTTGAGTAAGACATATACAACACCTGTTTTCATGGGGTTGTCATCTAGCCATGGGCACAAACCGAAAATTAAAATATAATTTTACGGTGAAAGTATAGGGTCTTAAGGGAACGTGGAAGAAAGACACTCAATCTAGTCTTAGGTTAGTACTGCAGAGGCTTTTTGGAGAAAGTGACGATGAACTAAAAACTGAAAGATTGAATAGGAATTAGTAAATGAAGGAGAGGTAGTAAGGAAAATTTTCTAGGCAAAGAGAGATCACATTTGTCAAAAAATACCTCAAAATACCTACCAAAACATACCCTCTTTTCTGGGATTAGAACACAAATACTGTCATATAAAGCTTTCTGACCTTTCCTTGTCCACTAACATGTCTTTCAGCCTTTCATCTGACAAACATCGATTTCTCCATTGTAGACCACTGAAGAAAACTTATTTTCATCAATGAAAATCCTATCACAACCAATCACCATTCTCAAGTATAAATTCCTGGTTATGTGGCCCAATAATTCACAACATATATCCTTATTCCGATCTAGTGTCACTATAAATATAGCCTCAGACTACATGATGATGAATAAATACCACTTTCCACTCTCAATGAGTTTAACAGTCCAATTAGAAAAATAAAATATAAAATAGACTATGCCATAAAACAGTATGTGATTAAATATCAATCACAACTGAATCATAAATGTAACAGATTTTGGTCGGACAATAAATGTGATAGAAATTTAGAGATGGATAGATCATGATGAAGATCTTATAAATGTCACTGCAGCTGGGGTATTTTCTTCACATCATTCAGCAAGGCCTGTGGACTTATTATATACAGACACTGGTGAGTTCATTTGTTTAGTCTTTCAATATATACTTGAGGGTCTCCTATTACATGCATTTAACAGGTACAAAGGCCCTACCCACACAGATCTTATATTTTTGTTGGCAGAGGAGGCAATAAACAAAACAAAAAATAAACACTTTACATGTATATCATATTTAATCTTTGAAACAACTTCACCAAATAGGATTTATCATCCTCCTTTTACAACAGACATGAGATATCAAATAATTTTCCCAAGATCAGAAAGCTAGCAAGCAGCGCAGCCAAAATTTGAATTTATGTCTAACAGACTATCAAACCCATGTCCAGTGTGAGCCACTCCACCCCACTGCTGAGACTTTCCATTTCCCTGAACCATAGAGGTTGCTGGAGGCTTCGGTGGTACATGGTTGGTCCTGAAATGGTGTGTCCAGGATTTAGCCAAGTGATTCTCATACTCTTCCATTCCACTGAGGTTGTGAGCTATTTCTTACTCCTGCAGTGTTTTTTTCCCATCTGCATTGCTTTTAATTGTGATTTTGGTTTCCACATCAATATATATATCCATGGGCTCCATTCCATGCAATTCCCTTCTCTGCTCTTAACATTTTCAACAAATTCTCCATTCGTTTTCCTCATTCACCCAAAATAGCTAGATTAGTAGCACTGTACTCTGATTCAAAGAATGGCATTAATGGGCAATGTAGCAACTGTGCGATGTTGGAAGGGCTATTGTATTTGGACTTCTACATATTAACAATAGTTCTACCATGAAGCAGTTAAGTGCCTGGTCTTCTCCTACATTACCATTTCATCTTTTCAATAACACTGTAAATTATTAAAAACTGTTCATGTTTTACAGATGAGCAATTAAGGTTTAGAGAGGCTGATTACTTGTTGAAGGACAGGGTATATAGTAAATACAGGTCTTCCCATGTGCTTCCTACTACAGTATGTTGCCTCCCACCTAAAAATACAGAAGTCAAGGAAATGTGTGTTTGAAAGATCTTTTACAAGATCCTTTCCAGTGCAGACATCACCGGTGTAGGCATCCTTTCTATAGAACACTTTCAGTGATCCAGTCTCTTGAATTCCTGGCTTTGTCACATGCGAATTGGGACCTCGGTGAGCCTCAGTTTTCTCATCTATAAAAGGGAATACTACCACTATTTACCTCACAGAGTTATTGTGAGGATTTAATGGCAAAGTATGTAAAGGTCCTCTGCAAATAATAAAGCAACTTACAAGTGTTCCTCGAACTTCTTTTATAAGTAACTTAAACCTGTAAAAATTTTTTATCTTTTTCTTTATTTTTTTAGTGTCTATTTATTTCTGAGAGAGAGACAGAGTGCAAGTGGGGAGTGAGGGTGCAGAGGGAGGAGAAGACACAGAATCTGAAGCAGGCTCCAGGCTCTGAGCTGTCAGCACAGAGACCTACATGGAGTTTGAACTCAGGAACTATGAGATCATGACCTGAGCCAAAGTCAGACGCTTAACAAACTCAGCCACCCAGGTGCCCCCAAAGTTTTATCTTTGAATTTAAGTCATTGTAAATTGGTTCTCTCAATTTGAGAGAAAATTGAGAAAATTGAGAGAATCAATTTACAATGACTTAAATTCAAAGGTAAAAATTTTTTACAGGTTTAACATGTATGTGTGTGTGTGTGTGTGTGTGTGTGTGTGTGTATAACTCACTGATTTATAATTTCAAATTTAGGGGTGCCTAGGTGGCTCAGTTGATTAAGTGTCAAACTCACTACTTCAGCTCAAGTCATTATCTCTGGTTTGTGAATTCGAGCCCTGCGACTGGCTGTGTGCTGACAGTGTAGAGCTGTTTGGGATTCTCTCTCTCTTTCTGCCCCTTCCCTGTGCGCATGTGCACTCTCTCTCTCAAAAGAAATACACTTAAAAAAATAATAGTTTCAAATTTAAATAGAGCAATAAATCCACAGCTTTTCCTACTAGGCAAAATTATTTTACATTACCACTAAGACTAAGCTTGCAATATAAGTTTTCCTCAAACTCTTTTGGAAATGGAGGAAAATAAGCTACTTTGGAGCAGCTATGAGAAAGTAAATTTCACCTTAAATGTGCAGTTACGTAAATTAAAATGCCTTGCAATAGGACTAGTTTTAAATCAATTTCTTATAGTTTTATTAAAAGTTGTGCATATATTAAAAATGCCAATATAACTATCATAGAAAACATTCATTAAGCATTTAACATTTGTTAACACATCTAATAAAATTCTTCAGTTATAGGAAAAGGATAATTTAACAATTAAAGAAAAGTTTAATAGTTAAAGTTAGTCTTGAAACTATAAAACAATATAGGCAAAAGAAAAACTATAGAAAGTATAGATAAAATAGATTAAATTTTATTACCTATAAAATGCTGACATGTATACACATTTAAAACTGATCCATGGGTATAACATGTCCCTTTATTCATGTAAATGGAAAATTAGATCTCACTATTTACCTTCTATTTATTTAGCTTTCAAATTCATCTTAGTATGTTAATCTTAAAGTCTGTCATTTCCAGGATTGTTTTTGTGCTTCTTGCCTTGGCATTCATATTGTTTCCCTTTATTTTCCAAGGATTTTATTGTAAAAAGCACATAAAAATGTGTGAGCAAATATATGTGTACATGTACATGCACAGTATTTGCATCTTTTTCTAAATTTATATGTCTCTTGATAATATAAATCAAATCAGGACAGAAGGTTCATCCTTTCCTCACCCCCCATTAAGGCAAAAAGGTGGCAATAAATGTCTTTTGTACTGCGTAAGCCCATCTCATTAAATGAAAACCCTTAGTGTTTTACTTACAGCTAATGTCCTTCAAATTGCTTGTGGTGGTATGTTTGTTCAGCAATGACGTCTGGAAAATCAAAGAAATTCAGTTTTCTACCTTCTAAGCTTCTTATATCTCTGAATGATGCAGGCTTAAGAGTTGCCAAATGAGATGGGCAAAAGCAGCCAAATAGGGCTTCCTAGCCAATCTAAAAATAGCAGGTGGTGGTGGGCAGATATACCATTTCTCTCTTGCTCTTTTTTTTTCCCCCTAAACGCTAGGTACCATACACATGGCTTATTCAATATTAAAACAGTACAAAAAGAATTATATTCTCTCTTGTCCTAAGATCTAAACATGTGGTCAGTTAGGAAAATTTGTACATTTTGCAAAGAGAGATGAGAAAGTCAGGGCAAAGCTATATTCTCTATTTCTTACAGGAAGGCTTCCATACCCAATTTCCAGTTGGAAATTGGACCATTACTTCTGGAATCAAGAATTGCCTTTGCCTTTTATTTTTCTTTCTTGGAGCACTTTGAATAATAACTACTAACATGTGGATGTTTTATAGTTTAAAAAGTCTTGTCACGGATTTTACATTATTGGAGGCTTACAACAAGCTTATGCTTTGGAAAAGTTTCAGCATTTCAATTTGAAAAATGAGACAACTGAGGCTCACAGAAGGTGCAGCTTGCCCAAAACTACCCAGATTAAAAAAAAAAAAAAAGAGGTAGATCTTCTGTCTTCAGATTCTACTTTTGTCACACACACACACACACACACACACACACACACACACACACACACACAAACAAACACACACACACACACACCTCCCTAAAGATTCCAACATAATGAAATTTAAAGTTTTAACTTGTAAAATTTCACACATATGTATGTATATACATATAAATTCTGGGGGAAATGTTGGTTTCTTGGATTAGCAGTCTTCTATAATTCAAAAGTTCTATAAAACATGAAAATATGAATTAACTAATAATATTAAGCATAAAATGGTAATTTCTTTAAAGAAATTCCTTTTTCAAACTTATTATCACTTGTGCTTGCTTCAGCAGCACATATAAAAACTTATTATCATTTAACAAAAGAAATAAATAAGGAGTTACGGGCATTTAAGTTCTATTACTTTGAAGGTGGGAGCAAACAAACAGCCTAGAAGGAAATAGTAATGTGTGAGTTGGTTATCTATCTCTCAAAGGAAGGATTACAGATACTTTTGTTCTTCTCCGATTTTCTGCACATTTCAAATTTCATATAAGCAAGAAATTATGGTCTTAATTGCATTTCCTCTTTTCTTTTAAGTTTACTCATTTTGAGAGAGAGAGAGAGAGAGAGAAAGCATCAGGGGAGGGGAAGACAGAGAGAAAGTCCCAAGTGGACTCCACACTGTCCGTGTGTGACCTGATGTGGGACTCCATCGCACCAACCACAAAATCATGACCTGAGCTGAAACCAGAGTTGGTCGCTTAACTGACTGAGCCACTGAGGCGCCCCATTAGTTATATTTTCAAAAATAATTTAGATATAAAAAATTTCCTACAATATACTTTAAGGGAAAAAAGCAGGACACGAAATTGAATCTACAATGTGATCTCAATTTGGTTAAAAAAAAAAACATATACATATGTATATGGGTTCTTTTTTTTTTTTTTTTTTTTTTGTAGATTCAAGTAGCTAAAGCTAGAAGGAAACAGTTTGCTAAGATAGTGTTACTTCTGAATGATAGGATCCAAGAATGACCTTTTTTAAAAAAATTTTTTTAGGGGCGCCTGGGTGGCTTAGTTGGTTAAGCGTCCGACTTTCACTTAGGTCATGATCTCGCGGTTCGTGGGTTCGAGCCCCGCGTCGGGCTCTGTGCTGACTGCCAGCTCAGAGCCTGAAGCCTGTTTCAGTCTGTGACACCCTCTCTCTCTGACCCTCCCCTGCTCACGCTGTCTCTCTCTCTCTCCTAGAAATAAATAAAACGTTAAAAAAAATTTTTTTTTAACGTTTTATTTATTTATTTTTTGACAGAGAGATAGATCACGAATAAGGGAGAGGTAGGGAGAGAGAGACACGCACAGAATCCTAAGCAGGCTCCAGGCTCTGAAATGTCAGTGCAGAACCTGATGCAGGGCTTGAACCCACAAACTCCAGATCATGACCTGAGCCAAAATCGAATAGTCAACCAAATGAACCACCCAGGAGACCCTAAGAATCATCTTATTTGAACATCTGTGCAATCTGCAAATTATTTTAATGGGCATATTGTACTTCTATAAAGAATAGGAAAATGTTTAGGTTTGTTGTCACTTCCAACTGGAAATAAAGTGGAAGTAAAAAAAAAATCATCTCAAACTATAAATCAGCAAAAAACTATTAGTATACCCAAATTGTAATTTATAAAACTTTCAGCTTTATGCCCATTAAGGTAGGTACAGATATCTCTCATTAAACATAAAAGATGAGGGTTAATATATTTTGTCGACAATCAAATCTTTAAAACACCCTGAATGAGGGGCACCTGGGTGGCTCAGTCAGTTGAGTGTCCAACTTCAGCTCAGGTGGTGATCTCATGGCTTGAGTTCAAACCACACATCAGGCTCTCTGTTGTCACCAAAGCCTGCTTCAGATTATCTGTTCCCTTCTCTCTCTGCACCTTCCCTGCTCACACACTCTCTCTCAAAAATAAATGAACACAAAACAACCCTGAATGATTACATTTTCTATATGGAATTCAGGATTTAGAGTCTGACTGTTAACAAAAGTACTCTAAAGATCACAAATATATACAAATATAGAAATCAGGTCTATGTATATACATATGAGCACACACAAGGATGCATACAGTGGATGGGTGCAAGTAGAATTTCTAGTAGACTGCACTTTTTTACTTATGATTTTCTAGATTGTTTAATTTTCCATATGAAACACTGCTCTAGGATCCATGAAATTAGGAATGCCTCCTTTCTCTCCTTTTCCTTGGTTATAATGTCTGAGTAGTACTGAGGTCCTGACCAGGTATGAAACCAATGCAGGATTTTTGCCTGCAGACTACAACTATGTCCTTGTAGGAACATCTAGGTAACAGTTTGGGTGGGATGGGGAATAGTTTTTATCACTAACCCAGGGAAGACATTTTAGACTCATAACTAACCATAATATTCTTTTATTCAAATAGGAGAAGAGTAATGGGCTTCTAACTTCTATAAAAATAAAAGAACAAGGGCAATTTCTAAACAGACTTTAAAGATAATTTATATATACTGAGAGTTTTCTATTTTGCAACGTATGTTCTAGGAAGGAGTACAAGGATCTGTATGTACTTTGTTTAAAAACAATGCATAAAACCATAGCCTATTAATCTCATCTACTTCCCAGGAGAAGGAAGGTCTCTTGTTGTTAGAGGAGTATCATGTATCATTTCCCCTGAGAGTTTTCCATATAAACATTTATGATTTTTATAATCTGAATACAATAAAGCTACTTTTATATTTTAAAATGAGAACTTTTATATTCACAAATGAAAAACTATACTTTTCTGAAACATTAATAAGGACACCAAAAATGTTTGTATCACTCAAAAAAATAAAGGAAAATGTCAAGAACTTAGGTAGCAATCTATCTCTTTTATGTACTTTCCAACTTCAAGGAGAAAAGTAATTCCTTTTTAAAAAAATTTTTTTAAATTTTTATTTATTTCAAGAGAGAGCACATGAGAAAGCAGGGGAAGGGCAGACAGAGGTGGGGAGAGAGAGAGAATCCCAAGTAGGCTCTACACTTGTCAGCACAGAGCCTGACACGGGGCCCAATCCCACCAACCATGAGATAATGACTTGAGCCAAAATCAAAACTCAGACGCTTAATCAGCTGAGCCACCCAGATGTCCCAAAATGTATACATTCTTTTGTTATTAGTATCATTTATTTATGAAAAGCAATTCCTAACAACTTAAGAATTTAGGAGATAAAATATTTGCAGAATGAGTAATTTAGTATTAAATGAAGTGCTTAATTTTTAATTTTTATACCAAAAACATTCTCCTGAGAGTCTTAATCACCACTCCAATCCCACTTACCAGAGGTAACCACAATGAATGGTTTGGTGAATCTCTCTCTACACAAACATATACCATACATACATACCATATACAGTAAAGCCTTAGATTGTGAATGACATGTTCTGCAAGTGTCCCACAAGACAAGCAAACATTTCTAATAAATTTTAACTTGATAAACAAGCAACGTCTTGCAATACGAGTAGCACATGATGCCAAATGTCACATAATCACAACTGAGCCAATGATTCTTGAAATTTGCTTTGATATATGATTGCTTTGGATTACAAGCATGTTTCCGAAACAAATTATGTTCGCAAGCCAAAGTTTTACTGTATATATGTATATGTATGTATATATGCATATATCGATATATATACTATCTATAGTAATAGATAAATATAGATCTATATCATCTATGGAGAGAAAGGGGATCATACTATATTAAAAATAGATAGTGAATAAGGGTGCCTGGGTGGCTCAGTCGGTTGAGCTTCCAACTCTTGATTTTGGCTGAGGTCATGATCTCACAATTCATGAGTTTGGGTCTTGTGTCAGGTTCTACACTGACAGCATAAACCTGCCTGGGATTCTCTTTCTCCCCCTCTTTGCCTCTCCTCTGTTTGCATGCTTATGTATACATATGTGTGTGTGTGTGTGTGTGTGTATTTATATACAATGGATATCCTACCATATACATATATGTGTGAGTGTGTATATATATATATTTATATTTATATATAGTGGATATCCTACCATAGTTCCACTTTATTCATTCTTTGGTAATAACTCCACAAACTTACCAATTTTCCAGATGCTTTCAGCTACCAAGACACTGAATGAAAAGAAATAATAGTACTAATAGTAATGGCTAACATTTATTGAGAATTGTTCTAAATGCTTCACATATACTACACATTAAAATTGCACAACTTTACAGATACATACTATTACTTATGTCCTTCTTATAGATAAGGAAATTAAAATATATTACCTGTCCAAGGTTACAATGACTTGCCCAGAATTAGTTAGTTTAAGGGCCAGGATTTGAAGCAGCAGTTTGTCTTAGGAGCCTGTGTTCTTAACCAATACTAACTCTGTGTTTTAAAAATATTAAAAACAAATTCTTACTTAACAATGACTGACTAGTGGTATGTAACAGATATAAAGATAATAGAATACAGTGTTTTGGTGTTTTAAAAAGCCTTCTATATTTAGTTGTGCCTTCAAAGAGGTTATATATTCAGTTTAGAGTCTGCCATTAGTCAAAACATTTGAATTAGCTAAAAACATACAAATTTCCTTCACATATATTTCATAGGCTGAACACAGAAAGAGATCTAAATGTCTTACTATTACCTTCTTTTATGGCTCAAAGCAGCTTTTTCCTGTTTTACTACCCTTTTAATTCACAAAACTGTCATTAAATGATTTACGGTCATGAAAACAAACAAACAACTATACATAGTCACAAAAAAATCCTGAATCACATTCTTCAAATCTATGACTCAGTCTCTAAACTCAGATCCAAGAGTGTTTTGAATAATGGCAGAATCTTTGAAATAAACAGTCTCTCAAGGTAACTATTCTGAAGAGGACAGTACTCAGTTGCCTGTTTAAGGTCAATCTATTAGAAGCTGGTTACCATACTGAATAGATTTATTTCATTCACTAATCCAGCAACCAGTTTATGTCAACCATCGGCAAAATACTAACTTATGCCCATACTGGCTATTCTGTTCCGGAGCCAGATTTGGAAGCTAGTATTCTAAGCACTGTAGAACATAACAAAATAGCATTACTGCACCAAGTGGAGCTAAATTGTTTTATAACATTAGTCAATTTCCCAATTTACTCTTTTAACATAAAGTGATTCCACTCAAGCTGACCGTAATGGCAAGGACAAAATGGCAGTTTTAGGAGATGCTTTACTTTTGAATGAATCTTATTAGTTTTAAACATGGGATGATGGTAAAAACAGTGCATACCTACATATATAGATATATTCAATACTGCCAAAGCACCAACATTTTGAAGTGATGCCAATTAACATTAAAAGGTGATACGTCTCAGAAGATAGGTCAATCAAAGATCAGGTTTTGACTATTTCTGTTACCCAGTCACTTTCTTGATGGTAGTTTTGTTAAGAAAATCTTTCTTCTTGCAAAAATAATCATCTTATCTGAGCTCCACATAGTTCCAAAGAATAGTAAAAATAAATGTAAGCTTCTTTGTATATATAATTGGTAAATAAATGGTGAACAATTTTGCAAGACAGCCCTTAATATAAAGTCTAATGAGTAAACATTAGAATATTAAATTCCATGTCAACCTGTTAAGCATAATTATCCAAATAATTGGTATTCCTCAATTGAATACTTGGAGAAGCAGCTGGGAACTGTATAGTGGACTTTCTTATAGTAAAATTTTTCTAAAAGCACTGCCTTTTGATTGCCTATATTTAATCCAGCAGCTCATTTTCTTTTCCCCCCTGTATTTAAACATGCAAAATCTCACTCAATGAAGTATTTATTAATCAATTAATCCTTTTGCTCTGGCAATAGAAAAGACCTCTCATCAGCTCCTATCTTTTTCCAATGACTGACCATAAAAATAATTTTGCTTGGATTATAGCCAGAGCAGAGGAAATAATCAAGTATATAATGACCTCATGTGGCAAATGACTATAACTACTGATTTAACTATGAAATAATTATGGGTTTAAACTACTTTTGTTATCTAATTTGCAGTTTTCAAATTGCTATTTGAAACGGGCATTAAATACTGCCTAGAATTAAGAAAAAAAGGAAAAATGACCTTAGATACAAACACCAGAAGTTTAAAAAAAAGAAAAGGAGAGGTAAGAATAGAGTCGCCATTGACTAAAATAAAACGAACCCACGGTAGAGTCCAAATATTTGAGTCCTTGTTTCAGCTTTAACTTTTCTAAGATCTTGAGAAATCCCTTAGCCTTTCACATCTGTGAAATGGTGGTAAATTCCACTACAAACTTCTAAGGCTAAGAAGGTTATATGAAAGGATTTGATAATATCTCGTATTCACATGGTGCTTTTCTCTTACTTAAGGTACTTACTATTCTACATATAAAACATTTTTAAGGGGCGCCTGGGTGGCTCAGTCGGTTAAGCATCTGACTTCGGCTCAGGTCATGATCTCACAGTTCGTGGGTTCGAGCCCCGCGTCGGGCTCTGTGCTGACAGCTAGCTCAGAGCCTGGAGCCTGCTTCAGATTCTGTATCTCCCTCTCTCTCTGACCCTCCCCTGCTCATGCTGTATTTCTCTATCTCTCTCAGAAATAAATAAAAACGTTAAAAAACACATTTTTAAGCTCATCATAAAAACTAAATCAAAACCAAAACTACTGCTACCTAGTTTGACTTATAATTGTCACCTTTTATTCTAGTACAATGGACATTAATTGGTGTAGTACTTATCATATTCTAGGCACAGACTTAATATTAAATAAATTCAAAGGATAGCCATATTACTAATAATTTCCTTGAAGATGGACTTAATTCTTAAAAATAAAAAACTTCAATATTTATCAGTTAAAGTTTGCCAAATCAGAACTTGGTGTTATTTTGTGAAATATGAACCAAATCCACATCCTCTTTGATAGAATATATTCTGAGAACATTGATATCATATTAAGAATTTATAACTCAATAAACATATAATTATAGAGCTGCAGTCACAGCTCTACAAAATGGTGGGAGAAAGGGAGTAGGTAAAACTTATTCAAATTCAAATTACATACGTATCCCTCAATTAATATCTTTATTCCTGAAAGTAAAAAGCTTTATT
>NW_024081029.1:1062674-1115335 GCF_003009895.1 Hyaena hyaena | reverse complement strand
TTTCTCATTAATTTTAATAGGATACATTATATTATATACCAAGATATGAAAAAAGCATCAACAGAAAATAACAAGTTTATACGAAATAAGCAAAATGGACTGTACATAAAACATATTGTAGAAAAGATTTATTGTATTTGCCAAGGTAGAATACTTGATAGTGGGAGGCAGTTAGTGGAGAAGAATAAAGGAATCATTCTTTGGAATGTAAAGTCTACTTTCTGTACCATTTCCCTCCACCAATTTTCCACCCTTTTGGGGACTAATTTAATGGTTATCTTGCATTCAAACTGCACTTAAAATTAACTTATAACAACGACAACAACAAAAACCTTCAGGGAACTTCAAAACACATGGAAATACCATCTGAACATAGCAGACTAGAGTCCTACAAGATGTGACCTCTTCGTTTTTCTCCTTTGACATGCTTATGCAAAGTAAAATAATCTGATGCATAATTCACATGTATTCAAAATGATAATCTCTGTATAAAAAGTGTCAAGTAAATTAGTGTGTTTTTGTCTGAGACAGGAATGTTTAAATATTGATTTTTATTGCCTACTTATTGTGTTTTGAGAGTACGAGTTTCAGAATAGGGAAAGTCTTTGTACCCAAAGAGAAAAAAAGGGTGATTTGTCTATAACATGATATACCTTTCCAAGAGATATTATGGCAAAAAGTTATTAACTGAACAGTTCTTTTCTTTTTAATTTATTTTAAATGTTTTATTTATTTCTAGGAGAGAGAGAGAGAGAGACAGCGTGAGCAGGGGAGGGTCAGAGAGAGAGGGAATCACAGACTCCGAAACAGGCTCCAGGCTCTGAGCTGGCAGTCAGCACAGAGCCCAATGCGGGGCTCGAACCCACGAACTGCGAGATCATGACCTAAGCGAAAGTCGGACGCTTAACCGACTAAGCCACCCAGGCACCCCTAACTGAACAGTTCTTAATGGGGAGGGGGGGGAGACTGTATTTGGCATTACTAATCTCAATACTAATATAATTTATAATTAATGACAATATTCCAAGGAATTACATAGAATAAGGAAGATACTAATTATATCAATCTTGCCTTCATTTCTCAATTTTAAACTGAAGATGAGAAAAAATTTCATTGTACAAATAAATACTTAAAAGAAAAAAGAAACCTTATTAGGTTAGTCTCAAAAAGCCTCCAAATTATTAGTAAACCTAAGTATCTCAGGCCTTTAGGAAACACAAAATTATACAACTTCAAGACTTATTATAAACCTAGTCAAAACAGTATGGTATTGGGAAAAGAAAAGACAAACAGATCAGTGTATACAGAGTCAAATGATCTTCAACAAAGGAGCAAAGGCAATACAATGATGCAAAGATTATTTTTTCAACAAATGGTGCTGGAACAACAGGACATCCACATACAAAAAAGGAACCTAGACACTGACCTTACATCCTTCACTAAGATTAACTCAAAATGGATCATAGACCTAAATGTAAAATGCATAGTTCTAAAACTCATAGAAGACAACACAGAAAAATTGCTAGATGACCTTGGGTATAGCAATGACTTTTTAGAAGCAACAAAAGATATAATCCTTAAGAGGGGCACTTTGTGGCCCAGTGGGTTAAGCATCTGACTCTTGGTTTTGGCTCAGGTCATGATCTCATGGTTCGTGAGTTTAAGCCCCACATCAGGCTCTATGCTACAGTGTGGAGCCTGCTTGGGATTCTCCCTCTCTCTGCCCCTCCTCTGCTCACATGGTCTCTGTCTCTCTCAAAACAAAAAAGATAAATTTTAAAAAACTTAAAAAGAAAAATAATCTTAAAAGAAATAATAAGCTAGACCTCATTAAAATTAAAAATATTTGCTCTGTAAAAAACGTCAAGAGAGTAAGATAAATCACAGACTGGAAGAAAATATTTGCAAAAGGTAGTTTTGATAAAGAAATGTTATCAAAAGTATACAAAGAACTCTTAAAACCCAATAAGAAAATGAACCCAATTAAAGTGGGCAAAAGACCTTAACAGACATCTCATCAAAGATATACAGACAGCAAATAAATACCTGAAAAGATGGTTAACATCGTATGTCATAATCAAAGTGCAAATTAAACAAGATACAACCATATATCTATTAGAACGGCCAAAATCCAAACCACTGACAACACCAAGTACTGACAAGGTTGTGAGGCGAGAAGAGCTCACATTCCTTACTGGTAGGAGAGCAAAATGATACAACTGTTTTGGGAGACAGTTACAGAGTTTCTTAAAAACCTAAACAAACTCTTAATCATACACTCCAGCAATTGCACCAGTTAGTATTTACCCAAGTGAACTGAAAACCTACGTCCATACAAAAATCTACACACAGGGGCACCTGGGTGGCTTATTCGGTTAAGCCTCCAACTTTGGCTCAGGTCATAATCTCGCGGTTCAGGGGTTTGAGTGCCGTGTTGGGCTCTGAGTTAACAGCTGAAGCCTGGAGCCTACTTCTATGTTTCCTTCTCTCTCTGGCCCTCCCCCAGTTGCACTCTGTCTCTCTCTCAAAAATAAACATTAAAAAAAAAACTACACACAGATGTTTGTAGCAGCTTTATTCATAACTGCCAAAACTTGGAAGCAACCAAATGTCTGTCAGCAGGAGAATGGATAAATTATGGTACACTGACAATGCATTATTCAGTCACCCCCTCCCCCCAAAAACCAAGCTATATGAAGCCATGGAAAGAAGCCATGGAGGAAACTAAATGCAAATTACTAAGTGAAAGAAGCCAATCTGAAAAGGTACATACTGAATGCTTCCAACTATATGTTCTCAAGAAGGCAAAACAATGCAAACAAAAACATTAGCGGTAGCCAGAGTCGGGTGGGGGTGACAAACAGAGCACAAAAGATTTTTTGGGCAGTACAACTATTTTTGTATGATACTACAGTGGTGAATATGTCATTATTCATTTGTCAAAATGCACAAATGCACAACACTCTGTAAACTATAATATAAACTATGGACTTTGAGTGATAATGTGTCAATATAAGTTCACTGATTAAAACAAATGTATCACTCTGGTGGGGGATGTTGTTGGTGGGAAGGCTGTATAAATATGGAAGCAAAGAGTATATGAGAACTCTATACTTAAGTTTCTTTCTAAAACTGCTCTAAAAAATAAAGTCTATTTAAAAAGTTTTAAAAAATGGGGCGCCTGAGTGGCTCAGTTGGTTGAGCGTCCAACTTCAGCTCAGGTCATGATCTCATGGTTCGTGGGTTTGAGCCCCACATCAGGCTCTGTGCTGAATGCTTGCTTGGAGCCTGGAACCTGTTTCGGATTTTGTCTCCTTCTCTCTCTGCCCCTCCCCAGTTCACACTCTGTCTCTCAAAAATAAAAATAAAATTTAAAAAATGAAAAGTTTTAAAAAGAAAGATAAGAATGGTAAGATCCAAACAAAGTCTGTAGTCTAGTTTAGCATTTTTCTAGAGGTAATAAAATTTATATCTCGATATAAAAAAATGTTCTGTGACTATTTGTCCCTTAAAATATAACAGACTTATTTTCTAGGGGGCTCAGTATACAGTGCTCAAAGTTTCAGACATAGGTGAGAATATTCTGAAAGAGAGAATGTCTTGTACAATTAAAATTACCTTTTTGTATAAGAGTAAAGCATAAAAAGTACATGCACTCTGATGAAATATGAAATTTAACAGGAAATAGGATCCAAAAGATAATACAGACTACTAGGTTCAACACTCTTTTTTCTTTATAATTTTTTTTTTAATGTTTATTTACTTTTTGGGAGAGAGAGACAGAGACAGAGCACAAGCAAGGGAAGGGCAAAGAGAGAGAGAGACACAGAATCTGAAGCAGGCTCTAGGCTCTGAGCTGTCAGCACAGAGCCTGACGCAGGGCTTAAACTCAAACCGTGAGGTCATGACCTGATCTGTAGTCGGAAGCTTAATCGACTGAGCCATCCAGGCAACACTAGGCTCAACACTCTTGTACCTGCTCAATGGCATAGCTTTTATTTTGAGTCATAACAAATAAATTTGTAAGCTTTTTTTTTTCAGTTCTACAGACTTAAAGTCATTAAGTTAAACATTTCTAGAGATAACTAAAAATCTCTAAATTATGTGTTCACCTAAAACAGAGTCGATGTAACATATATAAACCATTGTTACCTTTTTATATTCATAATTTTTTCTTCAAAAGTGGAATTTAATTCTTAAAAGATGTAATCATTTCAATGAGTGTAGCTCCATCACAGTTCATGAGATAATATTTATTTATTATGCCAATATTTAAACAAATTCATTTGTATCAAACACAAACCAAAAAAACATACAGTATCAGGAGATAGCTTCAATATTCATGGTGAGTATAAGATCTGAAACAAAGTCTCCCTTACAAAGATCAGTGCATCTAGTCTGTTTAATGTACAAAATTATCATCTTGGAATATCAAAAATTCAAAACAAAAAAAATGACATTTTAAAAAGGAAAATGATAGTTTCAAAGGCAAAGTGATGCTTCCACTCATTTCAAAAACCGAATTTTTCTAAAATATAAGTAGAAAGGTTAAATACATAGAAAAAACACTGCACCTTAACTAAACAAACTTGAAAAACATTTTATCTACAGACCTAAAATGAAACCATGCGGATTTTTAAAATTGTAACTATTCTACCTCCTTGTCTGCCTAATGTATTTCCTAATATATATTTAATAAAAATGATAATGCTTTCAAGATACAGAACATATAAAGCAAGACCATTTTTATCAGTAATTTAAAGAAGGAAAACAATAAATCTAAGGTATAACCCTACAATGAAGCACAGTAAACTGTGAAGTGAAGAGTGATCATGATGTTCTCAAAGCAGAAATGTGTGACTTTTAAACTTTAAAATAGCAGGCTGCTGGGGCACCTGGCTGGCTCAGTTGGAAGAGCATGCAACTCTGGATCTTTGGGTCATAAGTTCAAGATGAATATTGGGTACAGGGATTACTAGAAAAAAATAAATAAAAACTTAAAAAAATAAATAAAGTAAAACAGCAGGCTACCTAATTAATCCAGACAGTAAGGAAAGCAGGATAGGGCAGGAAGTAAGAGCGGGACAAAGAGAGGCACCTGGGTGGCTGCTGGTTGAGCGTCCTATTCTTGATTCACGTTCACGTCATGATCTCATGGCTTGTGAGATCGAGCCCCATGTGGGACTCTGGGCTGACAGCGTGGAGTATGCTTGGGATTCTCATGCTCCTTCCTCTGTCTCTGCCCCTCCACTGCTCATACTCACACTAGCTTCCTCTCTCTCAAAGTAAATGAACATTGGAAAAAAAAAAAAAAAAAAAAAACCCCTACCATGCAGGAAGGTGTTTTCTAAAAAAAAGAGCTAGACAAAAGACGCTACACTGCTAAGAAGATAATCTACCTTGTCTTCAGTTTCTCTTTTGACTTCTTACCATGTGTAAAGGTAAAGAAAAACTACTCATTCCCAGTACAGGGTCAATAAAAACTTAAAAGGGAAAAACTTATCCCTTGCTATGTTCCACTAATGTTTTACCTATAAAAATGGGAAGAAATTTAGGGAAAACTATACTTTCACCTCAAATGAGTTTAAAGACAATCATATTTTAAATCAATCTTTTAACGATAAGACTAATATCCCATTCTAAAAAGAATGATCTGAAAAGTGAGAAAGTAGGTAGCTACTTTAAGCTCCATATAAATTGAATCTTTATACTCATTTATCTTTTAAGTACAGAAACATTTTAAGTTATCATTTCCTCTTTAATCCTCTAAAATCTCATGCAAAAAGTTGAATGAAGCCTCATTCATACCATAGATGTAGAAATAAAAGCAGAAAAAAGATTAAATGACTTAGAAGCTAGGCTTTACCATTACAAAATGGGAACAAAGTCTGACCCGATCCTTTGTTCATGTGTTAGAGGCACATTAATAAATATCAATGAAGTGATTAAATACTAAACTGGTCTTAACTTCCACATAAATTAAGAAGGAAGGGAACACATTTGATCAAAAGTATTTAAAATAAAGCTTCCTTATCCTTTTTCAGGGATTCCTAAAACTCCACTTTTCAACTTTTAATAGGTACACTAATTTACAAAGGACATATTAGCATTTACTATGTAACATTAAAGTTCCCAGTTAAGAAACTGGTCACCAGTGAAATAAGAAGCACCAGGGGAAAAAAAAAAGCCAACCTGCTGAGGGGAAAGGTAGAAGGAGGCTGGATCCTTTATGACGTAGTTTAGCCAGCACTTATTCTGGTAACATTTATCTCCAGACTTTTTGTCATGAGAGATAATTAATGTCTTTATTTTTGTAAAGCAAAAAAGAAACTCCTCGTAAACTTTTATATAGAATTCATCAAAACAAGTTTTTTTCTTGGAACAAAAATGGTAAAAAACCTGGGTTTTCTAGAGATTTGTATGAATATGGAATGACAAAGATACACAAAGCTGAAGTATCTGGAATCATTTGGCTGCCTGTAGTCTTCAGCAAAATCACAAAGTGCTCAAAAATTCTTTGACCTGAGGGGAGGAAATAAATATTAATATAATTCCTTGACCAATTTGAAATTTCTAACATTCATCTCTATTTTATAGTATATAACAGTTGAAGACCCTAACTGCATAAGTAACTCCATCACAAAGATACAGCATTTATTTTCAAAGAAATATTACTAAATACTTCAGTAGTAAAAGATATATGACCTAAAATGTCATTTCAGGAGTTATTTACATCTAAGATTAATACAATTCTATAAGAGCCAAAGACAAATATAATAATCTCCTTATAACAACATAGACCAATGACGTGGAGCTTTAGCACCAAAAATATTAGTAACTGTAATGGTTTAAACAACTCTGAAAGGCTTAGACTTGTAAAATTTATAATTTTTCTGAAGCACAAATTTGAATCAGGTTTACAATATGTAATGTTAATATGTACGGAAAGGTCATGTAAGTCGTGAACGTCACCAACTGCCCAACATCACAATGCAACAAGATCCTGTTCTCTACAAATTCTAGATGGCATAGTAATTCTTCTGAAGAAACGAAGATACTGCCTTGAACACTGGAGAACATATAGAACTGTCGAATCAATATGTTATAAACCTGAAACTATATATAACATTGTATGTCAGTTATGTATTTCAATAAGAAAAAGAGAAAGTGAACTACTAGCATTATTAATGAAAGTAAAAGTAAACAATAACATTTAAAGGCAATTCTTAGTCAAAACACAAAAGTGTTAGATAAAATTAAAAAGTGGTTCTATAGATTCACTCTGAAAATGGTTGGCTATTAGTAATGCAATGGCTGATTTAATTTTATTTCATTTATTTTAATAATATCATAAATGAATTATATCCTGTATTTTTAACATCATTAATGGTATTAAGAGGTCATCTGAATTTTCCAAATATGCTTTACTTTATATCATGGGAAAAACAACTATATGCTAGAGAATAGTTAAATAACATATGTTGAGATTTTCAAAATTCTTGAGATATATCATTTATGAATGTCAGGTTCCTGTTATAGTAAATAGTTAACTTCGTGAAGGAGAAAAAATTCAAATTTCTCTCAAAACTAAACAAACCAAAAAAATGTGGCTTCTTCAGATCTTGGATCATCACTAAGTTAATTAACATGGAGAGTGGGATATTTATTATATGATTCCCATTATTATTCTCTCTCAAGTGTACATCAATAGGTTTTCTCTCAGTCCCTTTATCATTGCAAGCACCACTCATTAACAGAATAAAGTCAACTCTCAAATATGCAGACGATAGATTAACTCTGATTAAGACAATGACTCAATGATCAGGCAATGCCAATTCATCATTGACAAGGTTCCACATAAAAGTCAAAACTAAAAATTGTTTCATCTCAAGACTTGAGCTAATAGAAAAATGGATGAAATCCATATCCTACAACTTCCAAGTATCTTCCATACTGAATTTAGTTGAAAAAGATAAACTTAATTTCACAAGTAGCTTATTATTAAAGTACCTAAAGATTGATGATACAGAGAAAAGAGGAAGTAAAGGAAACAAAGCAGAGAAGGGAGTGAGCAAGAACTCTGTTAATGTGATCATCCCTGTATTACAGATAAAGGGACCAAAGGATGAATGAAAGAAACTTCTTATCTTAGCTAAAGCCACAAAGCTGAGTATTTGAAGTTAGGATTAGTCTAAAGTCCAAATCCATCGAAAGCTCTTAACTGTAACATTATATATTCTTTTCTGTTAGTAAGTTGTTTTCTCACAAGTTACAACACTTTTCTAGACAAGACAAAACAAATGTTAGTGTATAGTCTTCCTATAAATCTACCTTTTCAACCAGACCATCATGTTTGTCTTTAAAGTCTTCATTGATGTCCAGTGTTAAGATAGGGATATCTTGTAGAAAATCAAAGTCAGTTCTGTTTTAAAAAAGAGAGATGAACAAAATAATTAGAAAAAGCATTAATAAAAGAGAAACACTAAAAACTCACTCTTATACCATCTCTGGAAAATCAAAATGTTGTCAGTCATTTTATATTAAAATTGTCCTGCCAGTACTTTATCTGGTAGTCCCTTCTTGCTCATCTAGATTTACTACTAAATAATAATACTAAAAATATCTAAAAATCTCAGGTATAAAATATATAAAGCTAGGGCTTATGACATGTAATTCTTCTCAAAAACCAAAAACGTACCATAACATAGGAATGTCTGCATTTTAAAGATGAGAAAACTAAAGCTCTGGGAGGTCACTCTGAGGCTCAGTGATTGCCTAAGGCTGCACACTAATAACTATGGATTTGAACCAAGATCTGACTAATGACAATGAAGTCCATGCTTTTAACAACTGTGCTCTACTAGTGCTCAAGCCTTGATCTAAAAAATAAATCTACAGTAACTTATCTTAAATTCTCTCTAAAAGAGAGTACCTACATAATGCACATAAATATATTTCCTACTTTACCACTTAAATTCCATACATTTTGCTGTCAATAACATTGCGCGAGATTAGCTATAAAAACTTTAAGGAAACAGGATCTCATTATAAGAAAAAGAATCAAAATTCACACCTAATTCTGGGAGGTCCTATAATACTTGTTTAAAAGAAAAATGTCTGAAAATGAAAACTTGTACATGTTTTAGATTAAGATTTGATAAAGGTCTTTGAAATGAATAGTAAGTGAAAATAAGGGAGTCTTACTTCAGGGTTCTGTGCAGGAGCCAGCTCTCATGCTTTTCATGAAGCTTTTCCAAATATTCAAGAGGAATGCCTTGTTCTTCATTTCTTCCCCGTAAATATATTCTATTCAAGCATTTCTAAAAGCAAGCAATAAGAAAGTGGTGGGGTGCAAAGAATGATTATTCTTGCCTGCTGTCATTAAAGTTTTCTTCTCTAGTGTCTCTTTAGTTATGCTAGCCAACATCTCCATTTATTCCTTCTTGAAAGCCGACATAGTTCATTTTTCCCTTTTTGTGCTTTTCCATCATTTGGTGGCTATAAACCAAGGAGTACTATCAGAACAAGTCTATAAACTTATGGGATCCATACTTGAAAAATACTGTGTAAAATAAATTTGGTAAAAAGTTCAATATATAAAATGTTTCAAAATCTATTATAAATCTTCTTTTCAAGTACTTAGATGATCCTCCAATCAAAAGATATCATAAAATAACACTGATTTAAAAAGTTTTGTGTTAGACTTTAAGATATTGATATATTTTATAGCATTCTTTATGTTCTTCTACATTTACACTTGCTATATTTGTAATTAAAAACAAAAAAAATTCTTTTCAAAAATAAAAGTAAATTTCAAAATTATTGTTAAATTCTGGCTTCCTCGATATTAAAAAGAAGAACAAAACCATCACTTGGAATCAGAAACCTAGTTGCTTTGAAAATTCAGCTTCAATAGCAACATAGTATCCTTTCAAACTAGAAGTCATGACATTTATATTCATCAGAGCCTACTTTGCGGCTTACGGAAGACACAGGAATAAAAAACAGAAAAACTGAAATGCAAGCACCAAAACCAGAAATTTGTTAACAAATGTAATCTCTTATTTAGGTTAGCTTTATGAAAGGCATCCACTTAGTCTTCCTGGACTCATTATATAATTTCACATATAAACAATATAGCCATATTACAAGGCACATTTTCAATTAAGCTCCCATACCTGAAAATGGCAAGTGTCCTCTAAGTCTCTTCTCACCTGAAGCTGCTAACTACCTATCCATTCCAAGCCATGAACTATAAAAGATTTCCTGAAATGGACCTTCATCAACTTTGTCAGTCATTCACAAATATTTACTGAACTCCTACTATGTACCCAGGCCCTGTTCTAGGCAATGGAAATTCAATAGTATTAAAACACTCAAAGTTTCACACCAAGAAGCCTATCCTCTAGCAGTTACTTAAGCAAATATTTTAATCTAGCTGTGATAGATAAGAGACATTCCAAAAGTTAGGAAGAAATAATAAAGAACAGAATGGAGAAAGCACAGAGAAGGGCCTAAAAGAACAACTTGCTAAATGTGGGCTTCTACTTTGCTGAGAAAAAGAGAATGCCTCTCTCTGCACAGTTATGAGTTTCTAATTTGGATGTGGGGAGTAGAGTAGGGAATGGAGTTAAACTAAATTGCCTTCACTGCATACCACTAAAAGGACTTCTAAGTATTACTTTAAATTGGCAATGGAACAAACAAATTTATGTCTCACCTCTGGTGTTGCTCGAAGATAAATGATTCCATCCAGTTCAAGGCTTTGACCAAAATGGTGATTCATCCAGTCATGCCAGTCTTGATAAATTGTCCACTCTGTTTCATTCATGCAGTCAGATTCATACAAATTTGATGCAAAAACATACCTGAAAAAGAGTCTACATCAACACATAATTCCTTTCCAAAAAACACAAAGAAATAGAGAAGAGAAAAAAAGATCTCCTAAATGGACGTGGAACATTCTCCCAAAATCCATGGCAAATAATAACTTAAAAGGCAGAAAAAAAAATAGAATATCTCCAACTATAAAAAAATATGTTTTTGGAAAGCATTTCTCGAAAACGTATTGAAAGAATGCCTGGTAGTCCCCAAGACCTTCAACCAAAAGAACATAGTATACAGATGGAGAAGCCTATAATGAGAATCTAACAGTCTTCTATTAAGTTAGACATTAAAGAGATGTGTAAAAATGTAAAACAACCCTACTTTTCTAGTTTTTTTGAAAAATACAATTTTACAAGTATGTTACGCTAATATGTAATGGGCTTATTACTAATTTTAAATAAATAAGTGTCCTTTATACTTCTCAATATTAATTTCTAATAACATAAATATCAATAAGACACAAAGCTCTTTGGGCTCTTCAATAATTATTAAGAATAGAAAGGGATCCTGGGGTGCCTGGGTGGATCAGTCGGTTAAGTGTCCAACTCTTGGTTTCAGCTCAGGTTGTGATCTCATGGTTAGTGAGTTTGAGCCCAGTGTAGCCTACTTGAGATTCCCTCTCTCTCAGCCTCTCCCCTGCTCCTCCCTTCCTGTGTGCTCACATGTGGGTGTATTCTCCCTCTCTCAAAAAAAGAGAGAGAGAGAGAATGGAAAGGGATTCTCAGACCAGAAGTTTGAGAACCGTTGTCCTGAGCCAACACTCCAACTTAAAAGAATTCTTGCATAAACAAGGTAACTCTAAGGCTCCCTTAGAAATTTTTGATCTTGCTCAAGATGCAAGTCTAGACTACAGATCCAGATTTAATCAGAGTACATGAGAATTTTAAGAGCATTAGAGGGGAAAAAACTTCTCTGCAAATTTGAGTGACATGGCTATATTCCCAAAAGCTTCCTCGGAAGCTAGCAATTATTAATACTAGTACTTCCCTAATGCCATGATTACCAAACTGCTGAAGGTAATTTTCCATCTCAAATCTTCAACACAGCCTCTCTTATTACTTTGATTACCAGGAAACAGAAAAAAAAGTCCAGTTCCAAGCCAAGATTCCAAAATGACAAGCGCAAGTTATTTATATATACCTGTCACTATATATAGATCGTTCAAAAAATAATACAGGTTTCTCTGCATCTTTGAGCTTGCCATTAAGACAGGCAAGCTGGGCTCGTATTCGACTAAGGCAGGCATATGACTGGAAGGTAAAAGACCATCGTTCAGGTTTCTCGTACATCATTTGAAGAACATTCCCACCACTTTTCTGAGATGGTGTCAGTTCCTATTTTGAATGGGAAAAAGGGAAGAGAAAACAAAATTAATAATCAATAGGGCTATTTAAATTTTTTTTAAAAGTTCAAAAAGAGAAGTTAGATAAAAAAATGCATCATGATTAGCAAAACCAAAATGGTTAAATTCTCTTCCTCCTGCTCTTTCATTTTATTTTTCAGGATGCCTGAGGTCTAGAAGGCTAGCTTAACCATCAGCTCTTTATAGAGCTCTTCCACAAGAAGTCACAAATTAATGGCCTATGGTAGAAAATATTTGTTTGGCCCAAATGGGACTTTTTAAAAATTTGAATTAGCTGTCAATATTTAAAAGCTAAATAGGTTCACATAATATATCTGGATTTGTATTTTCTTTTTAAAAATGTGAAAACCACCAACAGCATTTTTTACAGAACTAGAATAAACAATCTTAACATTTAAATGGAACCACAAAAGACCCTGAATAGCCAAAGCAATCAGGAGAAAGAAAAACAAAGGAAGTATTGAAGCCGCTGCCTCAGCCTTCTGGCCAACTTAGTCAGTAAATATTAGCAAGCACCTGTAGCCTGAGTGATCAATTAACTAAACCTTTCTGGGTATATTTATAGAGAGTGTATTGTTTCCTAGAAAAGCCCTGAAGGAAACCCTCTAGTACCACCTCCTTCCCCACTGCCCTGGGCATTGTGATAACATCTGTAGCTGGCATGAAGTCTGCATGAATGCAATCAAGAAGTATTACAGACCACTGTGCTCCCCTTTTACTGATGAACTCTCCTAAAGTTCCTTTAAAAACCAAACCTCAGAGCTGGTTTTTGGAAAAGGGCCCACCATCTCCCCAGTCGGTGGGCCACCTGAATAAAGCTCATCCTCCTTTCCAATCAAAACTCATCTCTTGAGCATTGACTTTTTGTGCAACAAACATCTGAACTTGGGTTTTTCAGTAACAATATCACAATCCCAGATTTCAGGATACACTACAAAGCTATAGTAATCAAAACTGTATGATACTGGCACAAGAACAGATATACAGATCAATGGAACAGAATAGAGAGCCCAGAAATGACCCCATGCTTAAATAGCGCCAATTAATCTGTGACAAAAGAGGCAAGAATATAAAATGGGGAAAAGACAAACTCTTCAATAAATGGTGTTGGGAAAACTGGACAGCTACATGTAAATGAATGAAACTGGACCACTTTCTAACACCATACACAAAAATAAACTCAAAATGGATTAAAGACCTAAATGTGAGATCAGAAACGATAAAACTACTACCTAAAAGAGAATACAGGCAGTAATTTCTCTGACATCAACCATAGCAACATTTTCCTAGATACATTTCCTAAGGCAAGGGAAACAAAAGCAAAAAATAAACTATTGTGACTACACCAAAATAAAAAGCTTTTGCAAAGCAAAGGAAACCATCAGCAAAATAAAAAGGTAGCCTATTGAATGGGAGAAGATATTTGCAAATGATATATCCATCTGATAAGGAGTTAATACCCAAAATATACAAAGAACTCCTACAACTCAATACCAAAAAAGAATCTGATTTAAAAATTGACAAAGAAGGCGCCTGGATGGCTCAGTTGGTTAAGTGGCTGACTTCGGCTCAGGTCATGATCTTGTGGCTTGTGGGTTCAAGCCCGCATCAGATTCTGTGCTGAAAGATAGGAGTCAGGAGCCTGCCTCGGACTCTGTGTCTCCCTCTCTCTCTGCCCCTCCTCTGCTTGCACTCTGTATCTCTCTCTCAAAAATAAATAAACATTAAAAAAATAAAAATAAATTAAAAAAATAGACAAAGGACCTAAACAGACATTTTTCCAAAGACATACAGATGGCCAAAATATACACAGGAAGGTGCTCAACATCACTAATCATCAGGAAAATATAAATCAAAACCACAAGGAGATATCACCTTACACCTTCTGGAATGGCTAAAATTAAAAAAAAATTACAAGGATGCCTAGGTGGCTCATTTGGTTGAGCATCCGACTCCTGATTTCGGATCAGGTCATGATCCCAGGGTCATGGGATTGAGCCCTGTGTCGGGATCCACACTGACTGTGAAGCCTGCTTAAGATTCTCTTTCTTTCGGAAAAAAAAAAAAAAAAGACAATAAGAAGTGTTGGCGAGGATGTGGAGAAAAAGGAATCCTTGTACCCCATGGATGAGAATGTAAATTGCTATTGCCACTGCAGAAAACAGTATGGAGGTTCTTCAAAAAATTAAAAATAAAAATAGAATTACCATATGACCCAGTAATTCTACTACTGGGTATTTTCTAAAAGAAAACAAAAATACTAATTCAAAAAGATACATGCACCCCTCTGTTTATTGCAGCATTATTTACAATGTCCATGGACAGATAAATGGATAAGGAAAATGTGATGTGTGTGTATATATATATATATATATATATATATATGTGTGTGTGTGTTGTGTGCACATATATGTAAATGTATATATACAAGCACATACATATAAATGTATATATACAGTGGAATATTACATGGCCATAAAAAAGGATGAGACTGTGCCATTTGTGACAACATAGCTGGACCTAGAGGATATTATGTTAAATGAAATAAATTGGAGAAAGGTGATTAATATTTATATGATTTCACTCAAATGTGGAATCAGAAAAAAAATAATAAAAAAAGCAACAAGCAGAATTAGATCTATAAATACATAGAACAAAATGATGGTTGCCAGAGGCGGGGAGAACTGGGGATGGGCAAAATGGGTGAAGGAGAGTGGGAAATACAGACTTCCAGTTATGGAATGAATACATCATGGGAATAAAAGGCACAGCAGAGGGAATATAATCAATGATACTATAATAGCATTGTATGGTGAAAGACAGTAGTATACTTGTGGTGAGTGTAGTATAAGATATAGACTTGTTGAATCACTATCCTATACAACTGACGTTAATGTAACATTGTGTATCAAACAAACAAACAAAAAAACTTTTAATGTGGAAACCAAGCAATACTGTGCCTGCATTTTATCTCAGTAAATAGGGCCAAGTCACACATGCTTCCACTAAAGTGGGACATATGCTCTCCAGCTAATCAGCTCCTGCCATTCCCTTTGATTCTCACAGCAGGCCTGATTTATTTGTTTAGCTACCTGTCCCCTTTAGGTATTTTAGGCCTCAATCTTCTAATAAAACAGAACAGATCTTCCCTAAAATTTTGTGATTTTATAATCATATTGTTAGAACCAATATTTTCAGTATTAAGAAAAAAACATATAATAAAAAATAAAGTAAAATCTTTGTAATGTTATATTAGAATTTGAAATAGCATCCAGAACTCATGAATTATTTTCCTTCCTATAAAATATTGTTTTCCTAGCTCTGTCCACCAAAAGGCGTATCAACAACGACAAGTTTGTAGGAATGAACATAAATGTCACCCAGATTATGATCTCTAAATACCATTTCCCAGTGAAAGGAATTAGGGTAACATTCTTTATTCAGTCTGGAGAAATAAATGTAGAACATGAGCTTAACACACCTAGTTCCAGGAAATAAACTATTGAAATCTCCTGAGGCTGTGCCAAGGGCAAGAGAGCTAATGTCAAACAAAGGCTTCAATTTGTCAAAAGATAGGACACTATGAACATTCGAAAGGAATGATGAGTGGAAGGCAAAAACTGTAAGTTCAAATACTAAAGGGAACCAGAAAACAAAAAACCCAAACTCTCCAATCATCTTTGGAGGTTGCTAGGGTACCAATGAATTATTCTGGAAATTTGTATATAAAGAAAAAAAAAACATTAAAAATTTTATTCTGGGGGCACCTGGGTGGCTCAGTCAGTTAAGCATCTGACTTCAGCTCAGGTCACGATCTTGATGTAGGTTAGAGCCTTGTGTCAGGCTCTGTGTTGACAGCTCTGAACCTGGAGTCTGCTTCGGATTCTGTCTCCTCTCTCTCTGCCCCTTCCCCACTTGTCTTCTGTCTCTCTCTCTCTCAAAAGTAAACAAAACATTTAAAAAATATATAAATGGTGAATTTGTGTAAGCCTCCTTTCCTTGTGCCTGAGAAAAAAGTCAAATAAAGCCTTGAAATTATTTTGTAGCTAATCTAGCTATAGTTAACTAAAATGAACAAAGAGGCTCACATAACTAGATATAGTCAGAAAAGAGATGGAACCAGATCCTGAAAAATATGTACATACATACTTGTTACACCAATTCCACGGAAATCAACTAAAATTAGCAAAAGGAACATTTAGATCCTTGAAGTGTGATTTTGTTCCATAATCAATGAACATTCAGACCTTAAGTTTTCAAAAATGTTAAATAAATTTACACTGATAAATGTAAATGTACTCTTGATATAATCCTAAACTCTGGAGTAAAGGCAGTCATACATTTCCACATAATATTCTGTGATCATAATCACAAATCAAATGCTGGATAGTTTTAGTCATGACTTGACCCAACAGATAAAATTCTTATGTTTGCAAATTGTTAACTCAATTTCTAAATGGGATTACTTTACTCCTACTCAAACTTCTGACAAAGACATGCATGAATATGGCATTCTGTAACTATAAATTTTAAAATTCTTCTCAACTATTTGATCTCTGGAAACAGTGAAATTATTTATTGCTCTTACAAAACATCACAGAGGTTTACTACTAAAATGTTTCAATGCTTTGCTCAGATCTGTAGCCTAGAACCTACTCTGCACAAAGTACTATGTGTTTAAGTAATTAAACAGGCAAGGTTATCTTAGGTCCCTTCCAGTATTCCTATCACACTTAAAAACTCCTGATAGGTTGGCAGTATCTATTTGTTAATCTCTCTCCAAAAACAGCCTCCACTACAATATTCTATATAGGGGCGCCTGTTGGCTCAGTCAGTTAAGTGTCTGACTCTTGATTTTGGTTCAGGTCATGATCTCACCATTCATAGCATGGAGCCTCATATTGAGCTGTGCTGACAGATTCTCCTTCCCTCCTCTC
This sequence comes from Hyaena hyaena, assembly GCF_003009895.1. Taxonomy (NCBI): domain Eukaryota; kingdom Metazoa; phylum Chordata; class Mammalia; order Carnivora; family Hyaenidae; genus Hyaena; species Hyaena hyaena. The sequence goes on along the minus strand of NW_024081029.1, from coordinate 1,098,148 downwards.
TACCTTTCCCCTGTTCATGCTCTCGCTCTCTCTCAAAGTAAATAAACAAACTTAAAAAAATAAAATATTCTAGATAATCACATTTTGATAGTATATATATAGTCTGATTAAAGTAGTTTACATGAAGCAATATCTAATTCAGTACGTGCAGTTTTTAAGAGACTTGGTATTCTAAATGAATCTCTAATTTGTAAACTATATAGGAAATAGTTTTGAGCATCTGAGGACTGTCCCTTGCCACTTCACTACTACAGTCAAAGTCAGTAAATCTTACCTTTCCTTGCTTTCCAAATCAAAATAAGAGCATAAAGAGAAAGGAAGCAATTGAAATTTCATTCTTTCAGTGACAATATTCTTTCTTTGTTTCACAAAGAATACATTAGAGTTCTATAATATTAGAATTGTCATATTAAGAAAGAAAAATGGGCACCTGGATGGCTCCGTCAGCTAAGCATACAACTTCAGCTCAAGTCATGTTCTCACAGTTTGTGAGTTTGAGCCTTGGGTGGGGCTCTGTGCTGACAGCTCAGAGCCTGGATGGAGCCTTCTTCAGATTCTGGGTCTCTCTCTCTCTGCTCTCTCCTGCTCACACTCTGTCCCTCTATCTCTCTCAAAGATAAAAAAACATTAAAAAAAATTTAAAGAAAAAAGAAAACCCAGAACCTCCAATAAATCTGAACTTCAGATAAACAACAAATGATTTTTTAGTATAAGAATCTCCCAAATATTGCCTGTTATTTTAATTTAATATGATACCTTACCTCACCCATATAGTCTTTCCAACACAATGGACTTTCATTTTTCTTTTTTTATTTAATTCTTACACAAGCTTGATTTTTCCTATTATCATTCCCATTTTACTGATAAAGTTTGGAAAAATTAAAGTGCTCTTGAGGATTACACAGCTAACTAACAGCAGAATTAGAGCTTATAAATATTCAAATTATATGTAAAATTTTATTGCAATGGCATTTAATGTAACTGAATTTCACCTACAATCTTATTAAGTATATACTTCTCTTTTTAAACAGTTAAGCCCCAATTTAGGAAGAAAAATAAAACCAATTCCAATTTCATCTATAAAGAAAAGGGCAAACAATCCCACTTACCTTGGGGTAGGTCAGTCACTTTTGCTTCCCTCTCCCTAAATTCCAGTGACTCAACAGTAATGCCTAAAAGGATCTACATATGCCAAATCAAACCTATAAACCTAATCCTTTCATTTACAGGAACCATAACCCACTATTGTTATATTAGTTCAATTCTAACTGCTTTAGCAAAGAAGAGCTTTTATTCATAGCCCAGAGAAGCAGAAGCAAAAATATCCCAGGAGACAAGTCCTTCCTTTGTGGACCTAGAATGATCATTTCCCTGTGTGTCAGAAAACCAAGACTGAGCTCTGTTCTAACAGCTGACTATCTTGAATACTATTGTTTTTAGAAGAAAGATAGTTTATCCACCACATGCACTATAGGATCAAATATTTATAGTCCTAGGCAAAAGAAATAAATAAGGAGTTGTTTTCATAGGTCCTTATGGTGGGCAAAGGATGCTTCCTCAGCCTTTCCTGTAATAACAAGCTATATAACGGTTCTCCCAAACCTTGATAGAGCTTTTAACCTTATATACTAACTTTTAAGGAATAAAATATGATGGCTTAATCCCTATTCACAATTCTAGTCCAAATAAACACCCCTGAACACTTCCTAGAAGTTCACGCTCAAAGTAGGTAGTTTTTCTCTGGGGAAAAAAATCCACCAAGTGTAAATATTGACCTCAAAGTTTCAGTTAAGAACTAAAAACCACACAAACACATGGCACTTTGAGGCAGAATTTAAATTACATACCACAAACCACATAATTAACTGAATCTTCTTCCCAAAATTGAAAAAAAAGCATAAAATAGCAAGAAGTTAACTTTCAACAATAGGTCTGTTTAGAAAATACTCTTAGCATATCATGAACTGAAATAAGGGTGCCTTCCCAAAGTGCTTAAAGAGTAAATTTATTTTTATTAAATTTCATTAAAAAGACTTTGTTAATTATAAACTGACTTTCCACCTATTAGCATTCCCCAGGGGGGAAAAATGTGTCATACAAATGAATCTTTTCAGCTAAATGAAGCTTATCAACTTAACCACTTTTTTATGTATTATTTTTATAGCGAGAATACATTAGTAGGTATTTAATTTTCATACCCTCAAAAGGATAGAATTTCAAAAATTACTCAGTAATAGACACTTACTCTTAAATAACTTTTAAATACCGACTGCTGGATTTATGAAAGAAGTTAGCAATAAAGCACAAGTCTCCAATGTGCTATCACATAAAATATTAGGCACAAACTGTGGATACTGCTATTCAATTTTACACTAAATGAGACCAAATTAGTATTACTTTTTAGTTCTTGTCTAGTTTTCAGTTTTTCTATCTCCCTCTTTGATGTCAGGTTAATGACATGACCATCTTTTTACAGTCCCTCCCTGTTAAGGGATTTTTCTAATTTTTCTAATCAGAAAATAAGTTTATCAGATTGTGTCAAAAGTATTAAGTGAATATCCTGTGAATAAGCCACATTAATTTTAATGCATAATTTTGTGACCTCCATTTGGTCCACTCAGATGATTGGTTTCCTTCCTTATTCTCAGCTTATCTGTGTGTGCCTTATCAACTATAACAAACATTCCCTCTTAGGGACACCTGTGTGGCTCAGTGGATTGAGTGTTCAACTCTTGGTTTCAGCTTAGGTAATGATCTCACGATTTGTGAGATAGAGCCCCACGTTGGGCTCTTGCTGACAGCACAGAGCCTGCTTGGGATTCTCTCTCCCTCTCTGTCTCTACCCCCCTTCTCAAAAATAATAATAATAAACCTAAAAAAATCCCTTCTAAAACAATAGGTAGTTAAATTTCTGTTTTTAAAGCACAATTCCATCATGTATTGTCATTCAGGTTTGGCAGATATAAAATAATTTGGTAAACTTTGGACCAATCAACAAGCATTTTCTCTTAACCAAACATCCTCTACCTTTCCTGGATGTCAGCTACTCCTTCAGAGAGGGTCTGAGTAGACCAAAAATAATAATAATCATCATCATCATCATCGTATACCTACAATGAGAAAAAAAAAAAAAAGAAACCTCTCCAATAAAACAGAAATACCAGGTCACATCACATTTCTTTCAGTACCGACACCAACCAGTTTTTAGGCACACTTCCCCAGTTCTACAGAAAGGTGATAGATGATTGTGGTTGTTTATTTTAAAGCAACTGAACTTCAAAAATACCTTCAGAGGGAAAAAAGTGATATAATGAAAAAATAAAAAATAATAAAGTGAAATAGAGTCACTAGGCTTTCTCCCTTTGTATATTAAATTAACCAGAAAAATAATTTAGTATCAACTTTTCATTAGTTACAGTTGATCTCATGATTGGTGCTGGTATTTATCTGGAAGCAAAGTATACTCCCTGCTTAATCCTAACATATTATTTATTTTTTAATGTGTATTTATTTATTTTGAGAGAGAGTTATGTGCTTGTGCTGGCAAGAGCAGGGGAGGGGCAGAGAGACAGGGAGAGAGAGATTCCTAAGCAGGCTGCATACTGTCAGTCAGGGCAGAGCCTAAAGGGCTCAAACTCACAAACCATGAGATCATGACCTCAGCCAAAATCAAGGCTTGGATGTTTAACCATCTAAGCTACCCAGGCTTTCCAAATAAGTTTTTCACTTCCCTAAAGGGAATACATATATTTGGCACTAATGAAGAGGAGCAGGGTGGTAGTGGTATGCATGTATATATGGAATTCTCTGCAGTATAAATGGTAATTCAAAACACAAAACTTAATTCTTGGATAAGTATGCTCTATTCCTGGTTACATTATCCCTGGCATGTTTTTATAAAATGAATGTGCTTAGGAATGTGAGTCAAAGGGCATATTTAAGTTTTTCTAAGAGTTTATTTTTAGATCTTAGAAGTAGAAAGTAGAGAATATTTGTTGCAGATCTCTTCCACATGAATTAATTAAACCTGGCACTTCTGAGTTTAAGTTACATTAAAAAATAAACTTAAGGTACTCCTATTATGAAATGTGTGTGTGGCAGACACTGCTATGTGTTCCTTAGAGCCAGGTTGTTTTTCTTCTTGGACACAAACTAGGCTTTACTGCCCAGCCTCCCTTGCAGTTGAGCGTGGCCATGTGACTCAGTTCAGGTCAACTGAAGTAGGGCAGAAACAATGTATATTATTTCCAGGGTTCAATCTAAAAACCTCTGTAATGTGATGCTTCTCTCTCCATCAGTTAAAAGCAAAGAACACCAACCCCTAGAACAGTGGCTCTCAACCTCAGCTCCAGGGCAGTGGTAATAAAGGATGGTACCCATAACAGCAACAGCACCATCACTTGGGATCTTGTGAGAAATGCAAATTTTCAGAACTGACCGCACAGCAGACCTATTAAATCAAAAACTGAGGGTAGGGCCCAAATACGTGTTAAGTCTCCCAGGTCATTCTAATAAACAATAAAATTTGAAGCACCGCTTTAGAGGTTGAATGAATCACAATTTAGAAAGGGCCTGGGTCCCTGAGTCACAGCATGGCATACCATCCACCAAATACCATTTGCACTGTTCTCTGAGAAATAAAATTTTATTATTTTGAACTACAGGGATTTTAGACCATATTATTATAGCACCAAGTGGTACCTTAAATCTACCTGATACACTTAATAAAATCTATCAGAAGTAAACTTGGTTCATTTGAAAAACACTTAGGATAAATTTGCTATGCACATAAATAACAAAAATAGGTTACATATGTAAAATTAAATGGCTACAGGTTATATACTGAGAAGTTTGAAACTTTTTCTGTAGAACTTGGAGGACAATATGCTAGGTAACATAAGCCAATCACAAAAGGACAAATACTATATGACTCCAATTATACAGTGTATCTAAAGTAGTCAAATTTGGGGGCGCCAGGCTGGCTCAGTCAGTGGAGCCTATGACTCTTGATGTTGGGGTTGTGGGTTCAAGCCCCATGTTAGGTATAGAGACTACTTAAAAATAAAATCTTTAATAAAATAAACAAAATCTTAAAAAATAAAACAAACCAGCAAATAAACAGTCATAGCTAGCTATAAGAGAGTAGAAGGGTAATTCCCAGGAGTTGAAGGAAGGGGGCCAAGGAGAGCTGTTTTTAATAAAATAGTTTCAGTTCTGCAAGATGAAAAGATACTAAAGATCTGTTTTATAATATAATAATGTAAATACCCTGAACACTACTGAACCGTACATTTAAAAATGGTTAAGATGGGGCACATGAGTGACTCAGTTGGCTGAACATTTGACTTTGGCTCAGGTCATGGATCTCATGGTTTGTGAGTTTCAGCCCCACATAGGGCTCTCTGTTGTCATTGTCAGCGCAGAGCTGGCTGTACCCCTCCTTTCTCTGCTCATTCTCTTTCTCTCAAAAATAAACATAATAAATAAATAAATAAATTTTATGTGTTTTTGACCACAATAAAAATATTAATCATAATCAAAAAGACTACACTACACATCTCCTTTTTATTTGCATTTTCCAATAAATGTAACCCTTCTTACCCAAAATAATTCCAAAGTCTACTACATGAAAACAATTTAGAGAACCAATCCTGACGCATCACCTACTTATAAAAATAATAATCAGCTCATTGCTCTAAAAATACAAATGTTTAAATTAAAACTAAATAAAAACTCTGTAGTAGAATTTTACAGCTTTGAAGTTGTTAGTTGTTGTCTGAGTTTAACTTTGTACCAAATTAGAAAATTAACAGTAAGCCAGGATATTGTTTTCTAGCTTTTCAGAGTGGTCTGAGGGCCAGCCCATACAAATTTTCTTTTGATTCTATGCATTAAGTTTTTAAGACCACAAATTTTTGAGTTTCTTGTATACAACTATGGATGTTAAGAATAAAATACATATTAAAAATTTATCTAAAAAACACTAAGTATCATCTTTACCATATGGAGTATAATTTTATCTGTTATTTTCCCCTCTGAAAAAGACCTGGGTAAAAAATGTGAATGGGTCAGAGTCAAATTATATGTAAAAGTTGACAGAACATCTCTAGAAAGCAGCTTAGCTATATTTATTTTAAAAATTCTATACTCTTGGGCCTACTTAATTTCACTTTTGGAAATTTATCTTAAAGAAGTAATCAAGAATACAGATTTAACCACAAAGATGTTTATCACATTACTAAGCAGATAGGCTATCGTTCCATTATTATTAGGCATTTATATTATGTAAACATTAGTACATGCACACAATAAATTAGGACGCCCTTGGAATTGTTTATAGTAAACTTTTAATGAACTTTTAATTGCTTTTGATATAAACATAGAAGGAAAAAAGAAAAATACAAAATCATATACTGCTGTGCCAAATAAGATCTCTACTCTGGGAAATAAGGTTATAGGTAAGTTTTATTTCCTTCCTTTGGTAATCTATGATATTTTAAGTTCCAACAATGAACATGTATTACTGTATAACATTTTAAAAAATTATGTAGCCCGCCCAAGTGCCAAAATTGGAAATAGTAAATTATTATCTCATATATATGGGTAGTGGGATTATGGATCACTTTTATTCATATCTGTAATTCTGTAACTCACTTCATGATAGAATACTTCATTATTTTGCAGAAAGCACAAATTATTGTCAAGATAAATGAAAAACAGAAATATCAAGTAAAGATACAAAATCATTGATCTTTTAATTCTAACCAAACCTTTGTAACATTGCAAAAGAGGTGAATTAAGTTCAACCAAAAAAGATTAGAATCTACCAAACAAGATAATCATGACACGGCCAACAAAAGTTATCAAGGGATCCCAGAAGGTATGAATAGAAATACTTTATCAAGCATTCCTAATTAATTTTCAAGAATGACTTATTAAAAAATGCTGTTATTTGAAAAAAAAGGATATTTTACCCCTTTATCACAGTTCTAATTTTTCAGTGGCTTCTTAGTTGTATGAAGTGGATAAAAGTCAAATAGTACTTGACAATTAATAACAAAGATCCCCTAGGATTTCACCTTGATAAGAAAAACAGGACACAGCAGAGACATGTCTCTAAGTTTGTCCATCTCAAAAATAAGCTAAAGGAAAGCAATTAAAATAAAGCTTTTGGCTGAAATAATATAAACCACCAAATAAATGATTATTTGAAATAAACCTTCAATTCAAAGATTAATAATCATCTGAGTGGTTCCTTTAAAGATAATCTTATCATAAGAGGGAAGGGGGAAGGGGAGACTACATAACCTTTTAGGTACTTTGCCTCATTATTTTGCTAAAATTGGTGCAGCTTATCAACAGTATAGCAACATTTCAGCCACTAGATGGCAGGTAAAAAAAATAAAACAGCTAAAAAAAAAAGCATGCATAGCATGCAGGTGCAAATTAAGTTACTAACTAGGGGAAGAGATCAAAGGTGCCAATAACCCAACTCTTCCAACTCTACAGCAACTGCCGAGAAGTGTGATTAAATGTAGAACATCCAAAGTAGGACTGGCCTTGTCCTGGTTTCTAATCTACTTCTCACTATTGACAGCCTTTTAAGAAAACAGATTTGGACAGTTGGTGATTCACACTATAACCTCAAGAAATAGATCAGAAATGGGTCTGTAGAAGAAAAGTTCCAAGATGCAAGAAGAAAATCCCATTTCTTGAGTTTAGTAGAAGTCTGGGAGAAAAGAAGAAAATATCCAAAGATACAGGGAACCCACCCACCACTATCCTCACATTCCACAACCTTATCCCCCAAATACCATCCCCACACTGTCTGAAATGTCCCTAGAAGTACAAAGCACTAAGAACATAAATAGACTCCAATACATATACAAATATAAAGCTATCCTCCAAAAATGTGCACCCAAACCCAATTAACGTAATCAAATTGTAACATCATGGAGACATGACTAGATTACAGTAAACTGTATGATGAAACTCTATGTTAATAATAGAATTATCAACAGAGTTATAAAGGTCAGTTTGGAATTCTGACTCTAGTACATGGGAAGAAAGTGCCCCTGCCCATACACATGAGCATCAGATCCATGAAACCAAGAGTCTTAAAATACAGACAGATGCATCAGTGTGTCAGTCTGATGACATCAGTTAGTAAGATAATATAACTAATTACCCCGGGCTCTGATTCTAAGCTTAATAGACAAGTTGGCTTACTGTAAATTTGCCTTCCTATATATATTAATGCAATGTTTTCAACCTCTCTTCCCCAATATAACTAAAGGGGTCAACATAATCCCAACATTAACAATGATTCGCTAGGGTAGTCATTTTTAAATAGGAGGCATCCCACATATTAAAATTCCTAAGGCACTGTTTGTCATTTTATATAGCATCCCAAAACTTTGAGATTCTTAAGGGTTTCTTCCACTAGTTGAGAATTATGGGTCTCCATAGAGAACAGAATGACCTAATTTAGTGAATCTGATAATTACACTTCTCCCTACAAATTAAAACTTTTGGGGGGAACCTGGGTAGTTCAGTCCATTGAGCATCCAACTCTCAAGTTTAAATTAGGTCATGATCCCAGGGTCATGGGATCTCTCTCCCCCTCTGCCACTCTCCCCTGCTTGCACATACTTTCTCTCTAAAATTAAAAAAAAAAATTAAATAAACTTTTGGTCTTTTGGTTTTTTATGTATCAGTTTCTGAATCTCAGGTTAATTATATGTATACTGCAAGGGAGAGATACTTAAAGTGCCAAAGAACCAGTTATACATATTTAAAAGGAGTTAGAAGCTTATGATACTAAAACTAGAATGGGCCTCAAATAGAGGTCACGAGCCTAATCTAGTCTGACATTCCTCCAATGAAAGACTCCTTTCAGTATTTCTGACATTGGTTTAATTTGTCTACTTTCTACTAACACTTGAGAACAAGTGCACTAACAGCTGACCCCCCTAGATGTGAGGGGAAAAGAGGGGTCAGTAGAACACAGCTCTCTCATTTCTAAAGGTAAGTAAACCTGAGCCTGGCACTTCAGTCAAAAAAGAAGCCACAAGACATACTTTGGGAGATGAAAATTCAGAATGGAGCAAAGACAGAAAACTAAAGGAAAATGACAAAAGGACCCGAACAAGGACTTCACCAAAGAAATCCAAAGAGCAAAATAAATTAAGTAAAGGAGCACAATCTCATTAGCAACCAAAGAAATATAAAATTAAAAACATAAAAGATATTAAACACCTAACAGAATGACAAAAATTAGGAAGCTGGATACTACCATTTTGGAAAACAGGCATCACACAAATACCCCACCAGCCAGTGATTTTATTTATTTTTAGAGAAATTTTTGCACGTGTGCACCAGGATTCATGTTCATAAGAGGGCTGTTTTTACAACTAAACTAGAAATCACTAAAAAATTGATCAAAAGTATAGAATGGAAAAACTGGAATGTCTGAATACAACTGAATACTCTATGGCAATGAAAATGTACAAACTACAGTTGTATGCATCAAATGAACAAATTTCATCAACTTACTAAGCAAAAAAAGCAAGAGGGAGAAAACTGCAACCAGTTGATTTCATTTATGTAACATTCAAAAATGGAATACTAAATTTTATTTCTTAGTCATATGTTTGTAGATGATTAAATTACTTTTAGAAAGCAAATTATTATTGCAAGAGGTATTTGATATGATTACCCCTAGCTGAGTTGTCACCCTAGGCAGGGAGATACTGTGACCTGAGGACAAAAAGGGATTTCTAGAATGAGAGTAATATTCTATTTCTTGACCTGGTTGATGGTTAGCTTTCAAACTGTTCTTCAAACTAGACATAAGTTTCCTATACTTTTCTATAGTTATATCATGTCAAAAAAAAGTGTTGAAAGAAAAAAGCATATTCACCCACTTTAAAATTCTATTTAAGGCTAATCCTACATTTCCCCCAAAGGCCAGATTGAAATATCAATTTCTTAAAAAAAAAGAAAATGGAGTCCATGAGTACCTGGGTGGCTCAGTCAGTTGAGCATCTGACTTTGGTTCAGGTCATGATCTCACAGTTCGTGAGTTGGAGCCCTACTCTGGGCCCTCTGCTATAAGCACACAGCTCACTTCAGATACTTTGTCCCCCTTTTTCTCTGCCCCTCCCCCACTCATGCTCACTCATACACTCTCTCTCAAAATAAATAAACATTTTTTTTAAAAAATGGAGTCCATATGGAAAGGAAGGTTCTTCAAGACTTAGTCCTGGATTATTCTAAGGATCGGAATGTTCTAAATGCACCATTAAAGTCAACTATGCTTGGCAAATAGGTATGTGAGAAAATATTTTTGGTTATTCAAAACCATATAACCTCATATAACCTCAAAACCATATAACCTCAAAGTCTACAGAATATCTTGCTAATGATTTACATTTTAAAAACTCAATTATTATTTCCAGATTCCTCATACCAATAGCTAAACCTTAAAAAACAGACATTTTTGTTCAATCCTCTATCCTCAATTCTAACAAAGTAAGTTTCTACCACACATTTCCATTTTGAAGATTTCTGCTATGCTACTGCAAGTTCAATTCTCATTTCTCCAGAAATGAAAGTCCTAGCAATAAGATCCCTCTCCTTCATACACATACAACATAAAAATTTTGCTATAAAAAATGAAATTTAACTATTATTCCTTCTTTCTTATTTACAGTGTAGAATGGAAAGTGCTGGGAAATGGAAAGTTGTGTCTAGGGTGAAAGTCTGGCAAGAATGAAAAGTACAAACAAGTAAGAGATAAATGCTTCTCTCTAATACATACAAAAGACTCAAAAGGTAAACTAATAAAAAACAGTTATTGGGTAGTTTTTTTGCCTTTGGTTTCTTTGCTTGTTTTTAAACAAAATGTAAAAAGCTACTTAAGGAATTTAATTTGCAATTATATTTTTAAACTTTTTAATTAATTAAAAAAAACTTTTACAATTCTTAGCTGCAATGAAGTATATAAATCTTAATGTCAGGGCTCAATGAATGTTTACTTACACACACACACACACACACACACACACACACACACACACACACCTCCAACACACATACATATCCATAGATGAAGATGAAGAGACAAACTTAAAGCTAGATTTGAAAATTTTATTAGAAAAGGGAAAACAAACAAAACCTAAAAGATTAAATGCTACTGGTCCTCTAAAGCAAAAGAATTTTACTTTATTTAGTTAATTTTATTTTCATACCTCACAGTCCTCTTGTGCACTTTGAACATTGCACCATCTGGCAACAGGTTCAAGAACCACTCCCCAATCCTCACAGACCTGTTTAAGGATATTCACAAACGTTGTCTTCCCTGAAGCTGTTGTGACAGGAAAAGGAAAATTGAAGAGGAGACTTAGAAAAAAAAAGCCAAAACAGTCATCAGCTTTTACAAAATGTATACTAGCAAATATAAAAAACAAAAATATTCAATATCCTAAACTTTCTCTTTAGATTTGCTTTTTGAAAGGGTCCCTACCCACTTGTATTAAGGACACTTGTTTGTTATTGTTTTCAGTTTATCAAAGCCATGGAACGGAAGAATTTTTAACCTGGTGAAATTGTAGGCAAGGTGTTACAGCAGAAAAAAAATCCTAGTCCAAGCTTCACTTTCCTTCACCAAGTAATTAGAGACAACTTTGTGGGAAATAGTTAAACCTATTCTTCCACTTAATTAGACATGTGATTTTGGGCAAGCCACTGAATCTCTCTGAGCCTGTTTCTTCATAATACAGTGGAAATAATAATAATACCCTATTTATGGAAACTGCTGTGATAAGCTATGACTACAGTGATAATAACAGGCTCTTGAATTTTCAAAATTTTCCTATTTTCTCAGTTTACAAATAAGCTTAAGTCCTTCCTATCTAAAATCAACTTAAAAATAGCTAAATGAACTACAAATCAATATAAAGATGCATCCAAAACTTAGAGCTTTAGAATGAGAAACCGTATGTGACACTAATTGTATAACTCACATTAAGCCATAGTGCCTAACAGAATTTATAAAAACGTTTTTGCACAGCATCCCTATAAGCAACAGCCATGTTTTTTTTTCTGCTTCACTTTCAAGGTTCTGTGCACTTTACCCAACCATTAAAAACAAGTTGTACTTTGCTTCTCCCTGATCTTTCACTAGTTTCTGAGACACTAAGAAGGCAAAATAAAGGAAATAGTTCAAGCATAATCAGGGCATATTATATTCACTACTTTAATATTACCTGGGAATTCCTTCCATTTAATAGTAGGGAAAGTCTTGATGTAGAATTTAACAGGGTGTAGCGATACTCCTAATGACCACCACACCCCTTCTATCTGAAGTCACCAAATGTGGTTATATTAGACATCTCTGGTCAACATAATATGTTTCCCTGTCTCTCTTACTCTCCTCCATATGTATACAGAATTACATACACACACAGACTAAAAAATATAGAAAAGATGCTTCTGAAAGCTTTTAAATTTTTTAATGTTTATTTGAGGGGAGGGGGTGGGTAGAGAGAAACGAAGACATAGAATCCAAAGCAGGCTCCAGGCTCTGAGCTCTCAGGCTGAAGCCTGGCCCTGGGCTCGAACTCATGAACCACGAGATCATGACCTGAGCCGAAGTTGGATGTGTAAGTGACTGAGCCACCCAGGCGCCGCAGTTTCTGCAAGCTTACCTCATCTTTATAAACTGGATATTCAAAGAGGGCAAAAAGAACTTACCTTTGACCTGAAGAACTATATTCAAACCTAGGACATTACCTAGGCAATAGAAAAGAAGAAAAAAACCAGAAGAAGTTTAAGGGATCAAACACAGAGCCAAAACAGGGAGCGGGGATGGGGGTGAGTAAGAAGGTAACACAGAACAGAGAACTGCTGAGAAGCAAAACACAAAGGCATATTATCACCACAGGATAGAAGAAAAACTTTTAAGGATAAACTAGATTTAATCATGGGAAAAACACTGGTGACCACAGATTTTGTATGGAGAGGGTAATCGTAGGGACTATAAAGCATTTAGACTGTAAGTGGAAGCATATATAATGATCACTGGACATTCACTGAGCTAGATGGAAGAAGGGAAGGAAAATAAGATGTACAGAAAGAGGATCCAAGGAACATACTAAAAAATCAGGCATCACCCAGAGTCTGAAAGCACTTTTTTAAAAATAAATTTTCTTTAAGTTTATTTATTTATTTTGAGAGAGACAGAGATAACACAAGCAGGGATGGGGCAGAGAGAGAGGGAGAGAGAAACCCAAGCAGGCTCCGAGCTTGCTGTCAGCTTAGAGCCCAATGTGGGGCTTGAACTTACGAAACATGAGATCATGACCTGAGCTGAAACCAAGAGTTGAGTTGAGTCAGACCCTTAACTGACTAAGCCACCCAGGTGTCCCAAGTCTAAGAACACTTAAAGCTAGAGCATTCAGCTTTCTTCTGACACGCTTACAAAGAAAAAAAGTTCATGTGGTCATACTCTAAAATTTTAGAAACAAAAACAGCTATTCTTTAAAATTACTCTTTAGTTCAAGCAGAGTAACAACAGTTACCTATAGTTCCCAATCGGATTAATCTAGTTCCTTAACTTTTGAGGGGAAAGCTAATTAATAAATTAATATTCTATGAAAGCAAAGGAGAATAAGAACCAGAGACACTGGTGTTACTACTTTAAAAAGTCATGTGGCTGGGGCGCCTGGGTGGCTTAGTCGGTTAAGCATCCGACTTTCGCTTGGGTCATGATCTCGCGATTCGTAGGTTCGAGCCCCGCGTCGGGCTCTGTGCTGACTGCCAGCTCAGAGCCTGGAGCCTGTTTCAGTCTGTGACTCCCTCTCTCTCTGACCCTCCCCTGCTCACGCTGTCTCTCTGTCTCTCTCCTCGAAATAAATAAAACATTAAAAAAAAAAAAAAAGTCATGTGGGACCTAACAGAATTACTAATGCCAAAAATCATCTGTACAAACTATTAATATGAAAGCAGGTAAGGCCTCCATAAATCTAACACAAGTGAGTATTATAGTAACAGAAATCATGAGAAGATGAGTTACAGGAGTATAAACTAAAATGACCAGTTAAGGTTCAAATTCTAGAAATCACAAAATAGTTTTCTACATATATATTAGCAATTTGTACATTTCTACTTATTTGGGATTGGCAAATAAGGTGGAAGGGACAGCAACACCAGCGCAAGCACATTAACAGCAACAAACCCTTAGTGTCAGGAAGACAAGTGTAAGGAACACAATCCATCAAAATAGCAAACTGTTATCTTACAGAAACAGAAGCCCAGTGTTACCAGATCTTTGGATACTGTACAGGATGCCAAGAATCTAGATGTTCAAAAGGAAATCTCAAGAATTTTAAATGCTAGCAATTCATTAGTTTTTTTTTTCCCAAAAGCGCCTGAGTGGCTCAGTGGTTAAGCGTCTGACTCTTGATTTCAGCTCAGGTCATGATTGATGGGCTCAAGCCCTGCATCAGCTCCATGGTGGTGGTGTAGAGCCTACTTGGGATTCTCTCTCTGTCCCTCTCTCAGTGCATTCTCTTTCTCTCGCTCTGAAAATAAACAAACTTAAAAAAATAAAATAATTATTTCCAACATTCTAAAACAATTTTTTTAAATAAAATTTTTTTCAAGTCTACACAAGCCACTATTGTGCAAATGCAAGTCATTAGTTTGCAACTCTTTCCAGTGTAGATAATGGAGAAGTCAGAGAAGAATTTTAAGCAGGGGAATAACACAATTACATTTATATATAGAAAGTCAGCTCTGGAGCTAGGTAAGAGAAAATGGAGATGGAGTGACACATTAGCAAATTATTCAGGTGCTGGGAAGATTAACGATGCTTGGGGAGATCTAGATACAATATATTGCCTAACTGGATTTAAGAAAGGGAAAAGGAATAACTTGTTGTGGTATTGATGAGGTGGTGTTTTTCATTCAAAGTTGAAATGAATTTTGTTCAGTTGAAATGGCTTAGTTCAACTACTTCCTCCTCTATATATGTTCTTCTTTATCCAATAAGTGTCTATGAGGAATCATACCAGTAAACATTCAACTTCAAAGAATTTATCCTAAAAGGAAAAGAGAATCTATTATATGGATCTTTTCCACCAGTGCTTTTATACTGGAGCAATGCGACAAAATGCCCTCTTTGAGGGTGAGTTCAACTATTTTCTACTACTTGCAATACTGTTAAAGCATCTACTTTGCCTTGTCTTTTTAAAGAAGTACAAGGACTTTGAATGTGGTAAGAATTAAAAAAACATTTGCTGTATGCATGAATGGCCAGTACCCAACTTGGAGCCAAAAAAATTCTATCAGAACAGGAAGTGTCAGGCATAGGTTTCCTGTGGTAGGAAATAAAGAAGAATGTAAGTTCAGATGTACCTTGCAAAAGGATATGCATAGTACAGTCTGCCCTCATCCGGATTAGGAACAGAAACAGTACTGGTCTTTGAATCATAAGCCAATGTTTACTTGGAAGTGGGGTAAGGGGTGAGGAGCTCCAGAATACTAAGATCATCAAAAACTCTTTCCTTGTACTGGAACGTTTACAGCTGTTTTATCCCTAATCCTTAAAACTGGAAACCATCCAGATGTTCACAACTGGGAAAGAGGGAAACGGTGGTATATCCATGCAATGGAATACTACTCAGCAATAGAGAACTACAGATATTAAGTATAATAGTAGAAGATGGGATTCGGTAGGCAGAAAGGGAGAAGCTAAGTAAGACTTGCAGGTCATCTGATGGGGGGAAAACACATATTTTAAAACAATGCTGGGAGTGTCTGACCACAGCTGACTCACTCGGGTACAGAGATCCTCTAAGAAATCTAACAGACACCGTCTACTCTCCTCGGGTTCCCCTCAGGAATCTGACAAAAGACCTGACTAAAAGTAAGTGGTAGACCTTAGAACATACGACCACATGGAACAGTATGGCCATAGATCACCCCTCATACGATGGAAACAAGCCAATCAAAAAGGAATGACTAAGCATTTAGTTACCTAGCCAATAAGGGTAGTACCTGAGAAGGAACTAGACGCAAGGGAGGGGGGGCCCAACCAGAACCCTGTAAAACAAGGACCCTCGCCTACAGTCGGCTGGGCCTTCACTTTCAAATGCCCCCTCTCTGTAAACAGAGCTTTCCTGCAATTCGTACTTTCTCATCTTACGCTCTAATAAACTTTTACCTGCTGCTCATTTTATTCTAGGTCCACCTCTTCATTCTTCGAAGAGAGGAGACCGCGAATACATCTGAAAGCATTATGCTAAATAAAAGAAGGGAGACCCAAAGGCTACATACTGTATGACTCCACTTATAGGACATTCTGGAAAAAGGCAAAACTTGGAAACCAGATCAGTCAGTGGCTGCCAAGAGGCAGGAACCCGGAGGGAGCCGACAACAAAGGAGCACCAGGAACTTTTTGAGGGGATAAAAATGTACTGAATCTTGACCATGTGGTAGTGAAACAGCATTATTATGTGTGTCATACCTCATGGAAAAGTACACCTAAAAGGATAATTTAATGTATGTAAATGACACCTCAAGAACTAACACGGTCTCAAAAGAAAAAAAGAAAAAAAAAAAAAAAAGCTTTCCCTTCGCGCGATCCCAACAAAAGGAGGAACCGGGCCCAAGGGCACCTTCCGAGGCCCGCATGCCCGGGCGTGCACCGCCTGACGCCCGGGGGCCGCCGCGACCCTGGGGGCACGGGAGGGAAGCGGGGCAGGACAGGGCAAAATGCGTTCGATGGGAAGGGAGGTAGAGGCCGTGCCCGCATCCATACAGCCAGGCCTGAAGGAAGCCCTCACTAAGTGGAAACCCCGTGCTCTGGGACCAGCATCTCCCGAGCCTCCTTACCGATGTTCCCTTCGATGGCAATCTTCTTGATGCGGGCCCCCTCAGAGCCGGTCGCGGGAGATGGGCAGCTCCTCTTAGGTGGGGTGGCCATTCTGGTCCGGTGGCGGCCCGAGTGCATCCAACAGGGAAGGCTGGGAGGCGGCCGCAGGTGCGCGCGCTGGGGCTCCCGCCACTGCCGAACGTGACGAGACGCGCAGGCTGAGCTCCCGCCAGCAGCAGGTTGCAGGGACTGCGGGTCTCCGGGTTTGATTTTGGCGCGCGGAGGCAGCGGCCGACAGGGGCGGGCCTGCGCCGCGGCCGCCCGCCCAGCGGGGAAGCCACGCCCCCGCCGTCTCCCCAGCTGGCCCAGCCTCCAGCGGCCCCTCGGCCTTGGCCACCGCGGGCGGGGCTCCTGCGTGCGCGCCCGGCACGTCGGGTCACGCAGGAGCACAGGGCGGGACGGCGCGTCTCTTCCCCGGACCCGGAGTCCTGTGCGACTGAGGGCGAGCGCCGACGCTGGAGGGTGAGCCGGGGTAGTGAGTGACACCCGCCCTCGTCACCGGTAGTGGCCGGCCCTGACTCAGGAGACTTCGCCTCTCCAGCGGGTTATGTGGAAATAAACAGAGCATCTGGAACACAACTTGCTGTGAAGCAGTGTGCGGTAGAAAAACCAAGCGGATTACCCGTGTAGTCCAGTCGGAGGACAACGGTCAGGCTAAGCGCGGGCGGGCAACCCAGCCCTCAGGAAATGCGTTGCACTCTTCTTGCGTGCCAGGCAGTTTCGAGCGCGGTTCTTGAATTAACTCGCAGCGCAGTGCAGGAAATCCCACCAGTAGCCCGATTTATCGGCGAGGAAACAGACACTGAGAGGCTACTTGTTCCAAGTCTCAAAGGCCGTGAGGCATGGTCTGGCGTGCGAATTTACGTAGTCAGACACCGCGACACGGCAGGCTTTTCCTGATCTCTCAAACCCCAATTATGCTCAAAGAGAACACGCCACACCAGAATGCCACTATGGCATATGGATTATTTCGAAATTCAGAAACTCGAGAAAGAGTGCAAGGATACTCTCTGCCCCTCCCTTGTCCCCCCGAAAGCAGAGTCTATGTAAAAGGTGCCCTCTCTGTAGCTGGAGGAGAGAAGGCCTCATCACCAAATAGGGAATTGAGGGCTGAGAAGGCCTATGAACAACCGTTTCTACTTCTTCACCAATTTATTACCCCAAACCCAATCCCCTTTGTCTTGTCAGTTCTTCACTAATTTATTGTTCGTCTAAAAGATGCAATGACTTACTTTGGTTATCCCTTTGAATTTCTTATATGGAGTTCCTGTATGTTCGTAGTTAAGTCTGGTTTCCTCCTGTTAATCCATCTTGTGTCAATTTAATTACTAGACCAGGCAAAGGACGTAAAAGGGAAGAAGGGAAAATTTTCCTGCCCCTACAATGCTATGCAAACATTACCATACTGGGTAGGTTTCTGTTCATCATGACTATAGATAGCTTAATTTTGCATGCCCTACACCTGGCACATAGTTAATAAATGAATCTTGAATGCCTACCTGTGTGCCATGAACTCGGTTAGAAGACTTAATTAAATGGGGACACATGCAGTGTAGAAATACTCAGAATTTTTTTTTTAATGTTTTTATTTATATCTGAGAGAGAGAGAGAGACACAGCATGAACAGGAGAGAGTCAGAGAGAGGGAGACACAGAATCTGAAACAGGCTCCAGGCTCTGAGCTGTCAGCACAGAGCCCGAAGCGGGGCTCGAACCCACCAACCGTGAGATCATGACCTGAGCCGAAGTCGGACGCTTAACCGACTGAGCCACCCAGGCGCCCCACTCAGAATTTGTTTTTAATCTTGGTAAAGATCCGGTAAACTGGCACTACCCCATTTAGAAGTTCCTGAGCTCAAATGGTCTATAGAAACCAAACGCCCTATTACTCTGTTATCTTGAAATAACCACCTGAAATGCATCCAATGCTAGAGTCAGAAGGGGTGTAAATGGTGAATCCATTCTAAGAAAAGGCAGAAATCAAAATGTGAATCCATGGGGAACTCTAGGATAAAAACGGCAAAAATCATTAACTTCCTTATAATTGTTTTATTATTTTATGTTTATTACTTTTGTTTATCCCCATAGTAATTAGCAGCAGGATCCTTGAAATGAAAAAAGGCTGAATGCTTGTCATCAGGGATGGAAAGGAATCTGGGGAAGCCACTAGGTGTTATATTCCACATCCAAAAGTGGGGGAAAACCCATGAAATGGTAAAGGTATTGGGAGATACGGAGAGAGGTAAGGCAGGGTTAGTCTCTGAAACCTTCAAACAGGAGGAAAGTAGATGAAGAAGAATAATGAATCCCATATGGATCTGATAAAGATGTTTAGAGTTGAGCAGAAATAATCAAGTATGGTTTCCACAAAAGACACACAAGAAAAGTAGTATAGTGCAATGATTGAGAGGCATAAGCAGTGGAAAATTAAAGACTAGTTTCAAATTTCAGCTCTGCCAGTTTCTGGCTGTGAGAACTTGCGTTCCTCAAAGCTTAAAAGTGTTCCTTAAAAAGATGAAGTAGATGGCGGAAATTGGGAAACTTTCTTGGCATCAAGTTCAGCATAATTTCCCATTTTCCTACATAAACCTGTGGATAATGCAAGTAAGAGACAAGAGAAAAGCACTTTTAAAATCACCTTCTTAAACCAAATTGACAATAAACTATTTATAAAAAAAAAAAAAAAAAAAGCAAAAGCTCTGAACAAACAGTTCTCCAAAGAATATATAACAAATGGCTGGTAATGAAAAGATGTTCAACATCATTAGTCATCAGAGAAATGCAAATCAAAACAACAATGATATATACCACTTCACAACCACCAGGATGGCTATCAAAACAAAAACAAAAGCAAAACAAGAGTTGATGTGGGTATGGAGAAATTAGGGCCCTTACACACTGCTGACAAGAATGTAAAATGGTGCAGTCCTGTGGACAATAGTCTTCTTCAAAAGCTTAGAGTTCCCATATGACCCACTATTGTATGACCAGTTATCATATGATCCACCACTAGGTGTATACCCACTATAACTGAAAACATATGTCCACACAAAATTTGTAAACCAATCTTCACAGCAGCATCATTTCTAATAACCAGAAAGTGGAAACAACCCAAATGTCTATCAACTGATGGATAAATAAAATGTAATATACATATAAACACAGAGTATTATTCAACAATAAAAAGTACTGATACAGGTTATGACATGGCTCAATCCTAAAAACATTAGGCTAAGTAAAAGAAGCTGATCACAAAAAAATCACATATGATTCCATTTATATGAAATGTCCAGAATAGGCAAATCCATAGAAAGAAAGTAAACAGGTGGCAGCCTAGGGCTGAGGGATTGATGGGAAATGGTGAGTCATTTCTAATGAGTATAAGGGTTTTTTTGGAGGTGGTGAAATGTGATAGTGCCGATGGCTGAATAACTCTAAATGCATTGAAAATCACTGAACTGTATTGTTTAGATGGGTGAACTATATGGCATGTGTATTATATCTTAATAAAGCTGTTATTATGGGGCACCTGGGTGGCTCAGTCAAAAAAAAAAAAAAATCACCTTCTTGATTTTTGTCCATAATCCTTGATCTCTGTAACCAGACATTTCAGAATGCAAAATTTTTGGATTTTAGAAAAACAGTAGTGTGAATGGAGTATTACTCGGCAATCAAAAAGAATGAAATCTTGCCATGTGCAACAACATGGATGGATAGAGTGTATTATGCTAAGTAAAATCAGTCAGGGAAAGACATACCGTATGACTTCATTCATATGTGGAATTTAAGATACAAAACAAAGTAACATAAGAGAAGGGAAGCAAAAATAATATAGAAACAGGGGAGCCTGCATAGCTCAGTTGGTTAAGCGTCTGACTTCAGCTTAGGTCATGATCTCATGGCTCATGGGTTTGAGCCCTGCATTGGGTTATGTGCTGACAGCTCAGAGCCTGGAGCCTGCTTCAGATTCTGTGTCTCCCTCTGTCTCTGCCCCTCCCCTGCTCGCACTCTGTGTGTGTCTCTCTCTCTCAAAAATAAACAAACAAAATAAAATGAAAACAGGGAGGGGGGCAAAACATAAGAGACTCTCAAATACAGAGAACAAACAGAGTTGCTAAAGAGGTTGGGGATGGGAGGATGGGCTAACTGGGCAAGAGCCATTAAGGAGGACACTTGTTGGGTTGAGCACTGGATTCTACTCCTTAAGTCACTGTTGCACTATATGCTAACCTGGATGTAAATAAAAATAATAAGTATATATATATAACATATAGAAAAAAACAGTAGTGTGGTGCATATATTATGTAACCATCCCTCACCCTCCTGCACAGGTGTTAAATCCAATACACAGGTATTTTGCAGTGAAACAGATTTCACATTAAGTGGGATAAAGACTATTACCTTTAGATGAGGTTAAGTTTACACTAAATTCAAGAAAATACTTTGTTTTCCAAGCTCTTCAGATTTTGGAATTGCAGATAAAAGACAGGGTATTGGTGGCACCTGGGTGACTCAGTGGGTTGAGTGTCTGACTCGATCTCTGCTCAGGCCATGATCTCACAGTTCATAGGATCAAGCCTTGAGTCAGGATCTGTTGTGACAGAGCAGAGGCTACTTAGGATTTTCTCTCTCCCTCTCTCTCTCTGCCCCTTCCCCACTCACAAGTGCACATTCTTTCACTCTCCCTCTCCCAAAAATAAATATATATTTTTAAAGGGTATTGCAGCACCCAGCCAGTCATGACCATGCTACCTTCTTCATCCTTCCTCACCCCAAAATTTTGCTACTCCTTCAATTTAAGAATTCCTTTTCGGGGCGCCTGGGTGGCTTAGTCGGTTAAGCGTCCGACTTTCGCTTAGGGCATGATCTCGCGGTTCGTGGGTTCGAGCCCCGCGTCGGGCTCTGTGCTGACTGCCAGCTCAGAGCCTGGAGCCTGTTTCAGTCTGTGACTCCCTCTCTCTCTGACCCTCCCCTGCTCACGCTGTCTCTCTCTCTCTCCTAGAAATAAATAAAATATTTAAAAAAAAAAAAAAAAAAGAATTCCTTTTCTTCTCTGGGAATGCTGGTATTACTAAAGAAAGACAACTGACCCTGATAACACATAATAGGTTTATTATGAAAACTCTAAAGTGAGACATGAGAACTCAAAAAATGAGAACAAAAGCAGAAAAAAAAGGCCTTGAACATTGATATGTAGTGGTATATATTATATACATGAACCTAACAACTTCTGTAAAGTGATATTTATTAACTTAATAAACTTAGTTATGAATTTCTCCTTACAATCTTCATTATTGCCTAGAAATACATGAATGCAGAAGCCATTATAAAAGCAAGAGTGGGGAGTCAGGGTACTTCAGCAAATCTGACGTGCAATAGCAAAATAACATACTAGAAAGGCGTAGCAGGGAACCATCAGCCCTACATAAGGCCTTATCAAAGGAAGATCTATTATGCTGCATGCTTGCAAAGGTAAACTTAGTCATCAAGAAAACAACATGGTGGGGTGCCTGGGTGTCTCAGTCAGCCTCTAACTCTTGGTTTTGGCTCAGGTCATAATCTCCCAGTTTGTGGGTTTGGGCCCCATGATGGGCTCTGCACCGACAGTACAGAGCCTGCTTGGGATTCTCTCTCTCCTTCTCTCTGCCCCTACCCCGCTCTTGCTCTCTCCCTCTCTCAAAATAAATAGTCTTAAAAAAAAAAAAAAGTGACATTGTACTTATTAGGCTGTTTAAAACAGAAGTATAAGACATTTGGCTTTTTAAAAATTTTTTTAATGTTTTTTATTTATTTCTGAGAGAGAGACAGCGTGAGCAGGGGAGGGCCAGAGAGAGAGGGAGACACAGAATCTGAAACAGGCTCCAGGCTCTAAGCCAGCTGTCGGCACACAGCCTGACAAGGGGCTTGAACCCACAAACCATGAGATCATGACCTGAGCCGAAGTGGGACACTTAACCGACTAAACCACTGAGGTGCCCCGACATTAGCTTATCTTTAAGTAATCTCTACCCCCAACACAGGGCTTGAACTCATGACCCCCAAAATTAAGAGTTGCATGCTCTTCCAACTGAGCCAGCGAGGCGCCCCAGCAATATAAAACATTTCAACATGGTTGCTTAAAGGAGTATTTAGAACTTCATACCAAAATGCATCATTCCAAATAATATTACATAATGAAGAATTAACTATTTAAATTTAGTACAATATAGGCAAATTAACATACTTCTTAAAATATAGTTAAGTTTTTATATGGGTATTTTATATGTGTTTATTTCTTTACATACAGTAGATGTTTTATAGCTACTGTATGTGCAGAATAACAAGGTGGCTTTATTTACGTATGCAGGTTTACAATCCACATCAGCATGAACCAGTTTTTTCTACAAATACTAATTAGTGACACTGGGAGACTATGGTGACCTGATGTTCCCAACACGAATGCCTCTAATAAATACCTCTAGATAATGATACTTTGAGAATACTCTAAAATACATACTTCCTTTTAGAACTTAGGTATCAGGGTAAAATGAAGATCCTCCAATACTGTTTACTAATATTATTTTTTTTAATATTTATTTACTTTTGAGAGAGTGCAGGGGACGGGCAGAGGGAGGGGAATAGAGGATTTGAAGTGGGCTCTGTGCTGACAGCTGACAGCAGCAAGCCAGATGTGGGACTTGAACTCACAAACTGGGAGATCATGACCTGAGCTAAATCAGACGCTCAACTGACTGAGCCACCCAGGTGCTCCTGTTTATTAATATTCTTTAATGGTCTATAGTAAGATAAAATATTAGATAAAAACTTGACAGAAAGGTCAACAAGTAATTATCTTGCTAATTGTTCTCATAGTAGTATTTAACAAAAACAAACAAAAGTGCTGGCTTCAAGGTCAGGACTATTTGGGTTCAAATCCTGGTTCTAATCAGTGAGGTACAATTCTGAGCTTCAGTTTTCTAGCATGCAAGACACTGAGATATGAACCTCTGAGGTTGTTGTAAACATTAGAAAAAACATAACGCTCAACGTACTCCATACTTACAATATTTTTCTAGAAATGTGTTCAATGTGGGAGCACCTAGAGCAAAAATAATCAGTAATGCAGGATTCATGGCCAAACATAACTATTTATTAATTTTCCTTAAATAAACATTCAGTTTCTTCCTTTAGAAAAAACCTAGAATTTAAATATTTCCCATCCCATCACATACAAGTCTGTATACATTATTTACATCTTTCAATTAAACATATTACAGATTTTCTGACATTTATTATCCCCTTTTAAAGTAAAATAACATAGCAGTTAAACTTTGATCTGTAATAACTAGAATTTGAGTAATCTTGGCACAGTTTTCAATAGAGCATTCATGCTGCATTTCTTATTTTAGACCATTTTTCCCCATCCAACTACTTAAAAATAAAGAGAATTGTGTATCGCATGGGAGCAGGACCCCTGTCTGGTGCATTCTCTGTGATATGTACAGTGTGAATGCTGCCCCGAGGCTCCCATTATATGGCACTGGCAGGATTTTGCTTCTGTCCTCAGAAATGATTCCTATTCAAACTTTAAAAGTTGCCATGTTTATTGTACTGTCTCAACCTAGATTTCATGACACTGTTCCTTGATAATTTTAAGTAATAATGTATAGGAAAAATTCAAATAGAACAAAAGTTAAGTGTTCCCTACAAGATTAGGGCCCTTACCACCTTAGTTATGCATGTACAAAAATAAGAAATACAATTTAGTGACTGTAAAAAACTATTTCCCCTAAAAATAGTTATCTCTGCAGAACAATGTAAGGAGAAATGTGTTCTTAATATGGAAGTGCACTAATCTATTATCTCAGAAAACAAAAATGAAAATATGTACACACCTGTAAGAAACACCAACACATAAGAATTTAATACACAGAAGAAAAACTAAGTATTAACAAAAATCTTAAATTACTAATAATCTCAGCGTCAGCGACATAACTTCAAGAAAGCAGTCAACCGGAACAAATCAAAAATGCTTATGTAAGTTGCACCTTCCAACACTTCTGTCAGTGGATTACAGAAAGTGCTTCAGAACCACTAACAACGAGGACCTGCACAATCAACCCAGCTGTTTTGTTCTCCTAGTGCAATGGAGGCTGAGAGGTGGGAAGTCAATGGTGCAAGGAAGTAATTTAAGAAGGAGATGATAAGTCAACAGAACTAAAAGAGGCCAGTGATTTCATTATCTATCTTTGAGAATTGTAATCCAAAATGTTCTATTATATAACATTGCACACAGAAAAGGAACTTGAGTCGTACTTACAAAACTGAGATTATTCAGTATTTTAATACATATTTCCTCTTTTCTCAAAATTTAAGTTTTGTTCAGCTATAAGTGGCAGACATGGAACATAGAATACCTTTAAAATAAATTATTCTCTATGATTAACTGGTTAGGAATGTCTGAAATTTTTAAATTGTTTGTAATCAGAATTGTAACTATACCTTAAAATTAAACTTTTCCATTAAATCTTAAGATATCTTTACCTCTAAATATT
This sequence comes from Hyaena hyaena, assembly GCF_003009895.1. Lineage (NCBI taxonomy): Eukaryota > Metazoa > Chordata > Mammalia > Carnivora > Hyaenidae > Hyaena > Hyaena hyaena. Next base: position 1,072,676 of record NW_024081029.1, on the reverse strand, counting down.
AGTATCATACACCATTAAACTGAAAAACAGTAATTACTATGGGTGAATCTGAACATTATGACAAAACTCTACTATTTAAATTATTTTAGGAGTGGTTCTTTAAAGTATAGATCTAGAATAGCATTTCTAAATATTGGCATATTCTTTAATATTTCAGATAGGTTTCAAAATAACTTTTCCCCTTGGTATGTGGTTACATTTTCAAATTACAAATATATTTATGGTCCCCTATCTTTTAAAAAGACATTCAAAATTTTTAAAGTTATAAATGATATATGAAATGATTATACAATTTTAAACATTTTATCTGTGATACACAGGCTTAACATTCAGCATAATTATTATATAAAACTTACTCCAATGTCTTTGTACAATGATCTGAAGTCTTCTCATTTGAGTGTTTAAAAAAAAAGACAAATGTAAAGGCTTTTGTCACCTTAAGCTACTTCTATATTAAATATTGGATCCATTTTTTCTTACTATCCCTTCAATCAGAATCATCCTATAGTAGTTGAGATAAAGTTCAAAAGCTATCAAGGAAAGGAACAAAAGTAGGAAACAAGAGATAGACTTTGATTTTTTAATTATTATATTTAACAAATAAGGTAATTAAACTAAATTTGTGAAAATTAAATAAAACCTATACATCCAAGTGATACTGTCTACTTCAAAGGAAACTATTCCTTTATTAAATGGTGCAACCAATGCTCAAAACATTCTCTTCTGCAAATTCGGGGCCTATGGCAGTCTTTTGAACTTCTCTAATGGTTTAGTTCTAAGAAAACAGCAAAGTAGAGTTGGTTTGGTGAATGAGCTAGGCCATATCAAGCTGCCAAAAAAGTCTTCGGTGCAACTAAAATGATGAAATAGATTTTCTTGCACAGTCATAAACCAATTCTCAAGGCATTTCTGAAAATGTTCCAAGCACATTACACCTTCAAAGCATAGCTAGAAAAAGTAGTGCTCCCAACAGGATCCACTTTGAAGATCAACTCTCATTTGGATGTTTCAGGTATGACACACTTATTTGAAAAGAAAGTCCTGTTACAACTTAATAATTGTATCTCACGTTTCAACATTTCAGTGGTTATCAAAACCTCTCTCAGAGAGGGTGTACACAAAGGTATAATAGAAATGTCATTTTGCTATTTTCCCATAAGCAAGGAAAATGCTAATACATAAAATGGAGTCTTGTGATTACATGTAAAATATAAATATCCACATCATCTGTATTTCCTGAAGATAAGAGATTGTAGTGTTTTACCTTTCCTAATAAGCCAGGCAGTAACTCAGTCTGAGATATATTATATACTAAACCTGTCTTCTCCCACCTAACACATTTTATGCTCACCCTTTAGAATTTATAAATGACAAAAGTAGAAAGAACAATCTAAAATCTTTCAAATGTAAAGTAAATTGACCTCCAAAGCCTCTACCAGCTAACTAAAACATGCTTACTGTTTTAATGAAGTCTAATGTCATGGTTTTTATGGGAAACAGAACAATCAAGTCAGCAAATGAAAGCCAGTAGCACCATCTACTGCTTACTAAAAGATTTTCACTCTTGGTTATTAATTTCTCTTCACCAACATTACTCCATCATTTAAAGGAACTCCTAAAACTTGCTTCATTTCAAAATAATACTATGTTAACTTACTACTTGATATTTTATGCTTTAATTAGTAGGTGAGAAAACCAACTTCTGCTTTAAATCTCTGTATAAAGAACAAGGGGGAAAATCATTATCTCGGTTATTTATAAATTAAATTAAGAGATCTGGAAATCTCTTATCATACATATTTATAAGCAAACTGCTACAAAACCAGGATTTGATCCTTATTTTATAAAGGTCATCTTATTAATCCTCATGGGAACTAACCAAATCAAAGCAACAGTTTTGTTAAATTGATTATTTCTCACATGCTTTGGTGGGTGTTTCCTTACCTGTAGCCATGCAACACCATGTACAATGCCAGGCCTCTCCCTGGGAGAACTTCTCTACTTTGTTACCCCACACACGTACACATCTCCTCACTTCCTAATAACACCTCTGTTGAAAGGAATACTCAGAAGCAGGCACCTGAGATTCTGACACAGAGACAACAAACTCCTATCTACACACAGTAGGAAAGTAGGGCCTCGTACTAAACATTAATTTATAGAAACATTTTTCCACTTTTACAGTGTACTACTGTGTAAGGCTTAAAAGAGCAAGAACAATTTTTCACTATTTTCTACACTTGGCTATTGCAGCCCCTTTGTTACTAAGTTGATACAAAGTCCAACTCGGTATGGAAGACTATTAGAATTATCACGTGCTTCATTTTCATCAATAAATAGGACCCCAAATCACTTGAAGCCAAATTTTATTTTTGAATCAACCTACAGTGGTTGATATTACCTATCTGGATAATAAAAGATTTGTTTTAAGGAAATCAGTTACTCCTCATTGCAGTTTATCAATAAACATTACCAATGAACGTCCAACATACTTGCCTCTGCCAGGCTCTCCCATTACTTCTACTGTTGGTACTTGGAGAATGATTGTTAGAAATAAAATGGAGAAAAAGGCAGTTCCTAGTCATCGTAACTACAATGGCATTAAATTATATCACTGCTCTCCTTGTTAATGGCAAAGACAGACTGATTTAATTTTAGATTCTTTCCTACTGACCATTCTTAGTCTATATATAATTTGAAAGCGAGATTTCTATTCCACAAGGAAAAAGGTATGTATTTTAAACTAAAGGAAGAATATATATATATCTGTAACTGACGGAATGAGATTTTACCAGAAATGACAAAATTAAAACAAAGTCTGAAAAAGATACTTCTCAAAACTAAAATCGGGGGCACCTGGGTGGCTCAGTCGGTTAAACGTCTGACTTCGGCTCGGGTCATGATCTCACGGTTCATGGGTTTAGCCCCGCATCGGGCTCTGCGCTGACAGCTAGCTACGAGCCTGGAGCCTGTTTCAGATTCTGTACCTCCCTCTCTCTATGACCCTCCCCTGCTCACGCTGTCTCTCTCTCTCTCTCTCTCTCAGAAATAAATAAAAACATTAAAAAAAAACTTTTTTTAAAAAGACTAAAATTGAAGTGAAAAATGTTAAAATTATTTTAAAAACTAACTTTCTGAACTTTTTACTTATGGGAATAATTCACTAGAAAGCCATGATAAAATCAAATGTAAAAACAACTATTGAATTAGCACTTACATTGTTTTGTATCACTGCAAAGAAAAAGATTTCCTTTCACAGTGGAAAAATCAGAAGTCAGAATGCTTCAAATTGGGCCTATCATAAGCAAAGAAGGGTACTGTATCATTTTAAAATGACAGGCAAACATCGGCTCCATTCACTGAATGGAAATGCTAGAGAGTGATCAATTTCCCCCAAACAGTCCTTAAATTCCATGTTTAATGTCTAAACCTAAAATTAATAATTTATGTTTAACTTCTCATGGAAGTTGATTCCTAAAAGAAGGAAGTCTCTAAGACTTTGTTTACAAGAAACTGGTTAAAAACGTCATGCCACTCTACTCAAGGATTTTAAGACAAGACTTTTTGAACTGACTCACCATACTTAATCCCATCTATAGCTCCCCATACAAACAAACCCTCCCAACCAAACACACACTCCTATCCATCCCCTCCTCTTCAAAGTAGAAGGGAATTCTCTAGACTTATGGCTCATTTGGCAATTGCTAAGAAACCTCACAGTTCAGCATCACCTCTGAAGATGGCAAACCTATATATAACCTGAATTTTTACACCTAGAGTGCAGTTAACATGTAGAAAGAAGCTAAAATGCAATAGGTATTACACTTCAACATCCTCAAGTTTCAATATCACAGATACCAAGAGATGGAAAAAAGACCTGCTTGTAGAACTTTAAGCATTTGTTGAACAGAATTACCATCAATATCAAAAATAATTAATAAATACTAATTTTGTATGTTCTACATGCACACCTTTACAAATTGTGTTTCTTCAATGTAGTAAAAGCTGAGATCACCAATTTAGGTAAACTATGGCTTTTATCATAGATATTTTAAAACATGCATCAGTAAGTGCCCTGGGTAGTAATCCTAATATTGTTCAAGCCCTGTTCAGTTCTATGTCTGTGCTTTGCACCTCAGAAGTGAGCCTACCAAGGCACTTAAAAACATAAGTCTTTTGGGGACTTCAGAAATTGGCCACAATTTACACAATACAGAACCCCCATCCGTCAGCAGTCCAATCAGCAAGCGTTTTCTGTTAGCACACAGTATTATCAAAAATTCTGCAAGTAAGCAAACCAAGTAAAAAAACAAAAAACCAAACATCATATGCTAATAAGACAAAACTTACCCCTATCAAATATAGAGAGAATGGTTCTTGGCTTCTTTAGCAATAGAATATGGTTTCATTTGCTCAGAATAAAGAAAAAGAAACCCAAACAAGTCCCCCAAACCTAAGACAAAAAACGACCGATATAAAAATAAAACACAACAAAATCCAAATACTCTTCACACACTTCATTTGAGGAACAATTTGCACAGCTCTGTGTCCTTTTATCTGTCCTTTGAGGTGAGTTTTTCAATCAGTTCTTGGAGTGGTGCAAGTTCTCTTCTATCAATAAGGTTGAATTCCTACGCATGATAAAGGCAAGAAAAAATAGTAAAAGCGTATTATTTACATCTCATTCCAAAGCAGATTTCCATTAACATTTGTTGGAAATTAGCTTTCAAAGTAAATAAAGTCTAATCATTTTTTTAAAAAAATGTTTTTCTATTCCCTCACTCTGTGTCTTAGGCAAATCACTTAAGTATTTCTGATATTAGGTTCTACACATCTGAAGTAATATTAGGGTAAATCCTCCTACCTTGTAAAATTACTGTGGGGACTAAATGCAATACTATATGTTAACCACTTCATGTAATTCCTAGCATAAAGTGAATACTCAATAAATGAGAGTGCTGCTTCCTGTTAAAAGGGAATAACCATTTAGATATAGTCAAACAAGTGGAGACCAAAAAATCTAGCATCTCATGCAAATTTCAGCATTATATGAAGAGTAAAAGAGTTAACATCTGCAAGCTATCATGAGATGTAGTATGAGAGTAACAAAAAAATGTGGAGTCCACAGATAATCAATAAAATCCTATAAGAAACAAATTAGAAAGCCTGGATTTAATTTTTGCTTCTTTAGAAATTCCACTCCTGTCATTCTGAGCTTCAATTCTGAATAGATTTACCCAGAACTATAACACTGTAAGGCTAAATAAATATAGGCTGTCCATACTTCTGATCTTCTCATACTCTGCCATGGTCGGGCATTCTGAGCTCCCCATTTCATTTCTTGCGATGATCATATGCCAACCATTACAGTAAGTACTGAGCGGAAGCATTAGTAGCATTTAAAAGCAAGCCTACCCCTAAGATTTGGGGGATCTCGACTAAGGACACAAATGGATATACAGCATAGGACTATTAACTTTTACATACATGTTCTATCCTCCTACCTTAACAAATATACCTTCAAAGCGACCAGGAAAGCGGATTCAAATTTAGAATTCTCAAGATTCCTCAGGATTCTGCACTGGAAAGGGGTGACATGAAGAGAGCCTATCCCTGACTCTCAGCAAACCTCCCTGATCTTCCAACTCCCAGCTCTACCCTGAACTTCAAGGAGCCTCCTTTGCAGAAGTATGGACACCCTGGCTGGTTTATGTAGCCATGGTCACACACCTTCACAAACTGCTGCCATCTGGCTACTCCTAAGATCCAGAGGTGTACATATCAGAGACACGACCATACCTTGAAAGAATAGACCCAAGGAAAAGATCTATGCAGAACTTGGAAATATAACTGGGACCGTGTGGAAAGGAAATTGAGATGTCAGGTACCAGAGCACAAACCAGAGGGATCTGGGAGGTATATTCTTTGCCCTGTGGGTCCCTTACTCTGTGGGAGTACAGCTGGAGAAGGGCCAGAATAGGACTCACTAAACAGTGAGGTCTAGGGCAGAGGCGGCCCCTAACTCCAACAAGGGGTGACTGTATACTAATGGAACTACCTTTAAGAAGGTCGGTCACAGTGTATTGAAATGTAAATAGGCCCAGATGTGGTAAATGCTATGTATCAACCTGTTACTATTTGCTAGCAGTTGAGAGATAACATTGTATTTTCAGATAAGATAGTAGGATAAAACTAACCCTTCTCGAGGTAGAATATCTTCTCCTAAATCACTAAAACATGAACATTAGCAATCCTTTTCTGTCTAAATCGAAACACAGAAGTAAACTTTGGGATAACATTTTCTTTTTTTCTATAGGTGTCTATAGATAGGATCTCATGGTAAAATAACTCCTCTGAGCAACAGTGTTGGCAGGTTATGATCTAAAATGTGTATATAGGTGAAATGAAATGTGTGCTTTCAGTGTGAGAGGTATGTAGAGAAGGAAAATAGACACATTTTTCTTCAGTGGAGATGGGGTGAGGGGAGGGCATTTATAAGTATATGCCCACAGATACACAAAAAAACCCCACAGATTTAAGACTTGAACTTCTGCCTACCATCTATCCTCTCACAAAACAAAAACAAAAACAAAAAAAACACCAGTCGGCTTAACCATTTCTACCTCTTTTTGACTCCTGCCTATTTGCTGTCTAGTTATTATAGCACGATGAGACTATAGGACTCTTCTTAGTCTACACCCCTGAGAACTAAAGGGAGAAGGAAGAGGAGGTCAGCCAGAGTCCGAAAAAAAGACTAATGGACTTCTGGAACAGCAACACTCTTGTGGGCGTTTTTTCCTCTTCTGGACATAATGAATAACACCTAACTTAAAAATTATTCAGCATATGGTTTTAAAAAGGAGGGGGGAAAGGTGTTATATACAAAGCCCATTTCCAGGCCAGAATATGCTTAAAAAAAAAGACCCAGGGTAGACAGGAATTGAGGGTTAAGAGGATCAGGAGGAATGCTAAAATGGTAAAGGGACCAAGTGCGTCTACAGGACTGCCAACTAGCCAGATTCCTAATTCGGGCCCTCCGTTATGGCCTGTTAACTGAAGCAAAGCCAAGGTAAGACCTCTCAGATCCATTTTAGACTTCCATGCCACCAACCTGGACATGAACAGGATTCAGAAACAAAAGGCCTTATCATCATGGCAAGTACAGGAGAGGATAAAGACTAGAGAGATATGGCAAATTTTATCCTAACAGTATAGGTGCAGTATTCACCTTGGAATTCTGCACATAACTGGTTTTACTGAGGAAAAACGACCTCCTGGGGCACCTGGGTGGCTCAGTCAGTTCAGTGTCCAACTTCAGCTCAGGTCAAGATCTGACAGTTTGTGAGTTCAAGCCCCGAGTCGGGCTCTGTGCTAAGAGCTCAGAGCCTGGAGCCTGCTTCAGATTCTGTGTCTCCCTCTCTCTCTGACCCTCCCCCACTCACACTGTCTCTCTCTCAGAAATAAATAAACATTAAAAAGAAAAACAAAACTCTTTAAGAAAAAAAAAGTCTCCTAATCCAACTTACCTGGACAAAAAAAATAAAGTGCTTGAAAGATGTATTGAGATGTGCTTCCTCCTGAAGTTGGATTACAGGATCGAAATGCTGATGATAAATGTGAGCATAAACCCTAAAGAGGCGTTTGAGTATAGTTTTTGCCACAGACATGAAATTCTTTGGGAATGGGACACCTAATAAATAGATAAACAACCCCTTTGTTAACAAGAGACAAGAACAAAGCAATATGAGTTTGTCAACAAATGGCAACATAAATTAACAGGACAATGCTTTAAAGAAGTATTTGTGAATTACTACTTAATAATACCCACTGTACTTTTCAGAAGTTCTCAACATATCATGAATGAAAATAAACTTTAAAATTTTCATGGAATAAGAACAAGACTTCAGCACTGCCCCTTAATGCCTCTTGTATACCTACCACTTTACTAAAATGAAATAAATTTATGCCAAAGATGGTAATGAAGCTAAAACTCGCTTATATCCTTAGATTTCTTAACATCAAATCTCAATACAAATATGTGCTGAACACAATATATTAATTAGCCATGTTCAGTTCTGTTTAAAATGCTTACATTTTTATATTTTTTCTATGGAAATTATTTTATTACTATTCCACATCTGTATTTATTCTTTTTTTAAAATGTTTATTTTTGAGAGAGAAAGAGAGACAAGAGAGACAAAGATACAGAGAGCACAAGTTGGTTAGGGGCAGAGAGAGAGGGAGACACAGAATTCAAAGCAGGCTCCAAGTCTGCGTTGGTGGTAGAGTGGTGAGCATAGCTGCCTTCCAAAGCAGGCTCCAGGCTCTGAGGTGTCAGCAGGCACCTGATGTGGGGCTCGAACTCAGGAACTGCGAGATCATGACTGGAGCCTAAATTGGATGCTTAACCAACTGAGCCACCTAGGCGCATTTATTTTGAAATTCGCTACAGTCTCTCTCTGTGAGGCTCATTGTTTTATGAATTAGAGCACTTTAACAGCATTAGACAAATACAAAACTAGAAAAATACAAAATTTCATGTCCTTTGTTACACGGGCAAAATGATCCAGTTTGGCAAAACATAAGCCAAATATTAATACTCCTGGATTCAGTGTCGTCACATGATACTCATTTAAAAATATTATAGATCACAAGGAAACAGAAGACAAACCAAAATTAAGGGACAATATATAAAAGAGTATGCTTATACTCTTCGAAAACATCAACGTCATGAAGGACTAAAAAGACTGAAATGCACATATTCCATTTTAAAGAAAGCTACAGAAACATGACACGTGAATGAAAACAATTGTCAAAGATTTTCTTTTGCTATAAAGGATATTATTGGGAAAGTGAAAAATCTGAATAAGATCTGTAAGTTAGACAACAGTATTGTATCATTGTTACATTCCTGATTTTGATAGTTATCCTGTGATTTTCTAAGGAAATGCACACTGAAGTACATTTGGATAAAGAGGCATCATTCACATAACTTACCAACAGTCCAAAAAAAACCAAAATATGTAGTTACAGGGAGGAGAGTGGGAAAGGAGAAAGGGGAGAGAGAGAGAAATGCACACACAAATACGATGAGATGTTGATAATTAAAAAATCTAGAAGAAGAAAAAAATCTAGAAGAAGAATATGCAGGGATTCTTTGCACAATTTTTGCAAATTTTCTAAGTCTGAAATTGAGTCAAAATAAAAAGTTACAAAATATATTATGGGAGATAAAAGATAAGGTAAAGGCACTTAACAAAAATGATTATGATGTATGTAAAGCAGTCCTGAACAAAAGACCTTTTGTTACATTAATACAGTTCACACATTCAATAAATGTGTTTAAAACAATCCATTATAACAGCAACTATTTACATTGCTGTCTCTTCCACTACATCCTTCTTACAAACTCTGAAAGTATAAAATATAGGGGTGCATGGGTGGGTGGCTCAGTTGGTTGTGCGTCCAACTTCAGCTCAGGTCATGACCTGGCAGTTTCTGGGTTTGAGTCCCATATGAGGCTCTGTGCTGACAGCTCAGAGCCTGGAGCCTGCTTTGGTTTTTCGTTTCCTCTCTCTTTCTACCCTCCCCCACTTGTGCCGCTCCCTCTCCCTTCCCCACCAGAAACAATAAATGAATAAACTTAAAAAAAATAAAGAAATAAAATATAGTCAAAAGCTATCTGTTGATAGAACAAATTCTTTTTTTTTTTTTTTTTTTTTTTTTACAAATAGTTTATTGTCAAATTAGTTTCTACATAACACTCAGTGCTCATCCCCAAAGTGCCCTCCTCCATGCCCATCCCCCCCTCCCCCCCACATCCATCAGTCCTCAGTTTTTGTCAGCATTCAAGAGTCTCTCATGGTTTGCCTCTCTCCCTTTCCCCCACCATTTCCCCCCTTCTTCTCCCGCTTGTTCCTCCGTCAAGTTCCTCCTAATCCTCCTATACGTGCAAACATATGATATTTGTCCTTCTCTGCCTGACTTATTTCGCTCAGCATA